>NW_015786115.1:0-1861 GCF_001515625.1 Sinocyclocheilus rhinocerous | reverse complement strand
CCATTAGCGATTGAACCTGCCATCTTTTAATTTCGTAAAAGCCTAAACCTCAGAGAAATGTTTGAGTAGAGCTGAAATTTGCATGAATTGATGTTTGGCTACAATATACAAAAAAAATCTCTTGATTTTTTTTTTTTTTTACAGTTAACTAAGAGCTGTTCTATTTCTTTAAAGTGTGCTGTTTCCAGCAGGGACCTATTATAATTTGCTTGTAATTTCATCACGTGTTTAGCAGCACTGCTTGTAACACCATTTATCTAACCTTCATTAGCTCACGAAGGATTAATCTATGCTTATTACATTAATATTCACAGGATAGAGACTCTAAATCTAGCTGTCTTTTTCTTTCTCAGGCGTTTCTATTGGGAAAGGCCCTGAAAGGTCATATTGAGACCCTCTCACGTAAATCAATAGCTGTCACAATTGTAGGGTCTCTGTGAGCCCCCCTCGCCTCAGCGTGCTGCAGTCTGGGCCTGCATATTTCACACTCGCAGAGGTGTCACACAAGCCTGTCTCACTCTCTTTTTCTGAGCCCGAGATGAACTGCTGTTCACCTCCTTGGCAAAAGCACTATCACTGTCAAAGCCAGGGATGCAACATGAAAAAGCCAACAGACCACATGCCTGTCAGCCTATCAAAGCCACATGGTAGGAAAACATCTGACAGGACTGTATCTGCACACCTGTGGGAAATCAGAGAGACTCTATTCACAAGGCTAAACTACACCAAGGGATTATACACAATACAGCAGCTCTATGAGATACCCATTAGGCAGGCAATTTAGAAAATGGGAGGATAACGTTGCATTTATATGTAATTTTATATTTGAAAAAAGGCTGATAGAGCACACTAAATGCTATACAGAGGCTCTATTGAGGGTAATGACCAACTGCTAGCCATCAGTACAAATGACTTTAAGTGAAGTATTGTACCTCACCTTGCCTTTCTTTTATAGTTATAAATGGAAATATATATATATATATTTTTTTTTTTAAATACAGCATAACACCTATTTTTCAGAAAACCAGAATAGCCTTGCACTGAGCCATGAATGGAAGTATGCATTGCTTGTATACAGTTTATACAATCCATTCCTTTTTAAAAGTTCTATAAACAATCCAAGAATGAGTAACTTACATTTTACACACAGTTTGGCCAATTATAGTCTAATTTTGCTCCACTAGCAAAATATTTACAAATAAAGCCAAAGCAGGACGTGTACTGACAGTCTGGAACATTGCAAACACTGATAAGCAGAGTAATACAAACACTGAAGTGTCTCAGTGCCTCCTATAAATAATAATACATATAATTAAACCGATTTATGGTTAATTTCAGGGTTGTATGGTGGTATACTGCCATTTATGAAAGCATTAAATTGATTTACAGAAATAAGAACTGAGATACGCTAATAGAATATTGAACTGTGATACCAATTATTCTTAATTGGATTCTGTAACAGGGGTTTCATCCTGTAGGGAATCGGACACTAACTAAGCTTTTCTGAAAATGAGATTAAAAAATGGCAAGTAAAGTCTGAACTGAGCAAAGAGACAATCCATTAAATCCTGAATATGCAGAAGATGCTTCTGCTAATTAAAGTAATATAAAAGTAAAAAGGCACAGGAGTTTTTTGCCAGCGTCCCATAAGGTGCCTTGTCTTGGCCAGACAGCGTGGTGCATTTCAGTGATAGCCGGAGTGAGATAGACACATTACACACGCAGATAGCTGCACTTGGACTCTTTGTGATGCCCATGTTTGATAGAGAACGCAACACACTGCGTTGCAAATTAATCTCAAACAGCGGTATGGCTGTAAAGGGCAGGAATCACCCAAGCAACTGGAGTTATTTATAGTAAT
>NW_015786114.1:0-1860 GCF_001515625.1 Sinocyclocheilus rhinocerous | reverse complement strand
CGATTATGACGGCTGCAACAAAGTCTACACCAAGAGCTCGCATCTAAAAGCCCATCGCAGAATACACACAGGTATACCTTTTTCCTTGTATATGTAAAGTCACGTCAGCTTTATATAGTGCTTTATACAATACAGAATGTTTCAAGGCAGCTTTACAGTGATAAACAAGAAAATAGTGATTCAGTGATGCAAACAGAATTCAGTTCTGCTGTAAAGCAGCACTAAAAAGATAATAGTAAACAGTCATTATTGAGTTGAAATCTGTTTGTTGTTGATCCAGTAAGTTCGGTAACTGTGTAAAGTTCATCGTTAATGGAATGAGTTTAATTAATCTGTAATGCAGCACTGGAGAAAACAGTGATGTCATCATCCAGCTCAAATAAATGTGTGTAAATATAAAATATATATGTTGATTGACAGGTGAAAAGCCATACCAGTGCACATGGGAGGGCTGTACCTGGCGCTTTGCCCGCTCGGACGAGCTGACGCGGCACTTTCGCAAGCACACTGGCATCAAACCCTTTCGCTGCACCGACTGCGACCGTAGCTTCTCCCGCTCTGACCACCTGGCACTTCACCGACGGCGCCACGTCATGATGTGAAACTCTTCGTGCCCCTCTCTCCCCAGCCCTCACCTCCCTGCCTGCTCCTCAGGAGACATGCACGCCCATCCGGGGGTTCCAAATGCTGTTGACGTCACCTCCCCAGTCTCCAGATGTGAACATATGTGTTAAATATGGAGGTATAAGGGGTGGCACGACCATATTGGTGACCCCCACTGGTCAGAACATGGCTGCAGTTTTCTGCCATGCTTCCAGAAGCCACAAACCACCCGTCCACTGGTGACCTCCACCGCCATCTCAATGCCTGATCATTAGCCGTTACTTGAAGGGACTACAAGAAAGGCAAACTGCACGCAGCACTGCTATAACTATAACCGAGAATGATGACTGGGAAGGTACCTCTTATTGTGATGATTCTTTTAAAACAAGTACAGAAAAATATGAGAAAGTAAAGGATTTTATGCAAGATGGATGCAAGATGGTGAGGAGAAGGTAGAATTATGTAATAAATTTGATAATTTTAATGAGATGGGTGGGTTGGAAATGCATCTAACAACTGCCTTGTTGAATTCTTACATTTTATCCAAACTTTTTGTTGTACTAAATTTGTATACACACACGCTCTACATGCATTTTAGAGTCTGTACGTTTCTGTGTGGATGAAAATTGGTGTAGAGTGCATTGTAAAGACGTACCATGGAGATGTACCATGCCCTCTTTTAGTGTTTGCTTGTTTTTTTCTTTTAAAAAATCAGTTGGGGTCCTTTTCTGATATCTACCCTAACCCAAATGAGAAGTAGAGGCAGGGGGCTGACAAGACTGTGAATTTTTTTTACTTATTTTTTCTTTATTAGTATGCGTTGTCTAAGCATCTTCCCAAAAATAGTTTGGCACAAAAAACAGTATTTTCTTGATTAATGGCGTCTAACAGAATTAACACCCATCAAAAGGTGTTCTTTATCTTTATCTAACCTTCAGATGTTATTTCTTAAGGCTGTGAAAAAGTTTGAAAAAAGAAGCATAACTCGCAGGGAAAGGGGGGAGCTTACTAAATTGGGGTATGTGTGTGTGTGTGCGTGTGTGTGTGTCTGTGTATAAGCACACTTGTTTGCATATTTGTAAAGAAGACATAATCAGAGATATAATAGTAGGGATGTCTAGATGCATTCTTTCTTCTAGCCCATCAGAGCCTTAATTGAAGTAAACAGGTTTTCGGAGTTCCTCAGGGTTCGATACTGGGACTCCTATTTTTTGAGGCACCCTGAAAATCCCTATTTGCACCTAGTTCACAGTGACA
>NW_015786113.1:0-1860 GCF_001515625.1 Sinocyclocheilus rhinocerous | reverse complement strand
CGAGGTTTCCTTTGATCTGTGCCAAAAATTCATTGGACTCTTCGTGTAGTTTGTCCTTGTAAGGCAAAAGTTCGTTGTAAACAATATATTTTTGCGGAACAAACCCTAAAAATTCGGTTGCTTCTTTTTTCATATTACAGTCCCCCAAATGAGGCTCCTCCACTTCGATTATATTAGAGACAGTCATGAACAAAAATATTCCAAACAGTGATGAGCTTCTGAGATGGTAAGAGAAGTAAATTATAAAACCATAAATGTCAAAACCATAATACAGTCGTGCTATTTTCTTGTTGAAAGACGCGCACTGTCATCGCTCATGTCGTTTCTGAACTCTCTAGGATAATGATGACTTCTTTTAAGCAGACCCGCTTGCTGTCATGCATCTTATTTCTATACGAGCGCTCCATGTATCCGTTTCCATTCAGCTGTAACGGCTGTAACCAGCCAAACACACATGCCGCAGCTCCACCCTCCTCACCCTGCGTCACTTCCACCTAACCATGTCCAAAATAACAGACCCAGGAACAGTTTATTGAGACTTGACAACGGCGAGGAAAGAATGAATCTTACTATGACGAAGGATTCGTCCATGAATAATAATTGTGCCATTCCGAAATCACTTGATAACCTTACTCAGAGCCATCATTTTGTACCAAAAAAAAAAAAAAACGAAAAGAAGGAAATATACATAGCAGTGTAGGCCTATAGGCTATAATAATACTTTCAAACAATTCAAATATTTTTTTTAAAGACAACAAACCTTGGGGCAACTTTAACAAATCTACATTTGTATAAATAATGCTTACTTGTAATAAAAAATATTTTTGCACAGAGTCCAACCTGTTTGTTTTGCATAAAAACAACAAAGAATGTGATATTCGAACAGAATGGTGTAGTCCGGTTCAAAAACGAATGACTCTTATGAACCGATTCTTTTTAGTGAATCAAAAACATAGCGCGCGACAAGAGTGGTATGATTCCCCGAAAGAATGACTCATATGAGTCGGTTCTTTGTAGTGAATCAAAAACACTTGAATCTGACTCGTTTACTGAACCACAAATCAAGAAAATGTATGTATCATTTGCCATTGCGTATGTTGGTCCGTGGAACGTAAATAAATGGTACTGACTTGTTGTGCATATGAACACGTTCATTTTTAGCTAAGCTAAATTCTTTATAGATTTTTTTGTAATCAGTGGAATTTTACATATTGTTAGTAGTAAATTTAAATTTATTTCAGATTTGTTTTTGCTTATTTCCCAATATTTCTTATAGCCTAAATAAGATTTTCGTATGAAACTTAATAAAGATTGATGAAATCGCATCGTGACCTTCCTAGGGGAATGCTTAGCTCATGAATATTAATGAGGATATGCTGATGAGACTTAGTGACCTTCTAAAAGCATTGGTCATTCATATTAAAACTCAAACCTTCACCATAGTAGGATTCGTAAATTAGCATATAGATTATTAAATTAAATACATCGCGCAGTTGACACCTCTAATACTAGACAAGAAAACATATGTATTCTGTGGGAAAATCTATTTATGATTCTGGGTCGGCCAGTAAGCCATGTTGTTAGTAAGCAGGAGCCTAGATTAGGCTACTGTCACACAGTCATTATGATCAGATATATTTAGTGACATCTGCACCAAAGTGTGATTACTCAAGAGCTCAGTCCATGAGATCTGTAAATAAGAGGGTCTCAAAAAGTCCCTCAAAAGGTCAGCAGGTTTATAACAGGGCATGTGAGCCTTACACATGTGACTGGGCAGTACATTTAGATCTACAGTAGCTATAAAATTCTGCAGATTTGTTTTCATCACAAAGACACTCAAGAGGAATGACATGCTTAGCT
>NW_015786112.1:0-1859 GCF_001515625.1 Sinocyclocheilus rhinocerous | reverse complement strand
GGACCTCTCCTCTCCAGAGACCACCTTCTGGAAGTGCTTCAGGATAACTGACATCTTCACGGAGAGGTAAAGCGCAAAAACACTGGTCAAAACTAATTTGAGTATGTATCAACTGCTAAAAATGTGCTCTCGTGTCACCTGCTCAGGTGCTTGTGAATAAAGGACATCTGCCTCATCCAGCACCAGGTGACACAGTCTCAGGAACAGGAAGCACTGAGCATCCAGCAGCCTCATCATTGTAAACGGTGTTGTCACCAGCAACTGACCTTTATTAACATCACAAAGACAGACACAGCAAGCTTTGGTTTTGGTCCAGATTCAAATGAAACTCTCCACAATCGACATCTCTTCTACTGCAGATAAAAACGTACAGTTCCTCTGGATCTTGAACTTTTTGGGCTCTTCCTGGTCCACACCCAGCAGCACACTGCTGGGATGGAGGTTGTAAGTTGCTTTACTGCCCTCCAGGAGCTCCAGCACCATCTGAACTTTCTCCCAGCCCGGACATAGGATCACTGCTATGGGCTGCAGACAGAGAGACACTCAAGATGTAGCAGCAAAACTGGGATTAGATCATTAAAAGTAAGGTGGAGGTGGAGCTGCACCATATCAGAGATGATCTATGAACTTTTGTGCATATACAGTACGCTTTTTCAAACTTATTTTCTTCCCAAACCATATTAAGTCAGCAAAAATTAAAACCCTCATTTTGGCATCATTCAATGTTATTTGTTTGGATCACCCAAGACTGATGGTGGAGCCCATTAAGCCCACAGGTGGAGCTGTGGCTCACCGAGCCCAAATATGAAGCTGCACCAAAGGGACCAGTAATCCCAGAATGAATCCCTGAATGCCATAGATTTTCTACTCTTGTGCATATGTATGGGCTTTCCCAAATATTTTAGACCAAAAAAGTGGTTTGAGTGACTAAATAAGATGCATTGGCCACTTTTAACGTGCATTTAGTGAAGTGTTAACTTGTACTTAGATCACCCAAGACTGATGGTAGAGGGAGCTGCACCATATGGCCCACTAAGCTCAAAGGTGAAGCACCATCGGCAGATGGAGCCCAGAATGAAGCTGCACCACAGGGCCCACCAGAACCAAACATGGAGCTGCACCATGGGGCCCACTGAGCTCAGCAGTGGAGCTGTACCATATGAGAGATGTTCTATGAAGTCTTCTGCATATATAAACATACTATACCATCACTTTCTTCAAGGCATATAGAAAAAAATTTTTAATTCTTATTTTGGCATCAATATGGTCTACAAATGTGATGCAAATGCACTGTGTATTTAGTGCAGTGTCCACTTGTGATTGGATCACCCAAGACTGACTGTAATATCAGGTTGCCACGGTAACTATTTGACGTGCAACTGTATTCTTCTCTTATCTGTAACAGAGCAGTGAATCTCACCCCGGTGCGAGCAGCGAGACTGGAGATGACAGAAACCGTCTGTAACAGCATCAGCAGAGGAGGAATGTAGGACAGAGGATTGTCACCGCTGTGTGACACCAGTACCGTATCAAAACCGCGTGCCACAGCGGGCCAGCAGTAACTCTCTGCTACATTCGGTCCATTATACTTCCTCCACAACAGGAACTAAAACATAAAAACATAACCTCCAACAGGTAAATTATCTTATATTAAAATCATTACAGCTGTGCAGTTACAGTAATATTGGCACCCTTGGTAAATATGAGCAAAGGTGGCTGAGAAAATAAATCTGCATTGTTAAATCACAAAAATTCTAACCTTTCATTGAAGTAAAACAATTACAAACAAAACTGTGTGTAAAACAAAACACACAGAAAGTGGGGAGAAAATCTCATGATGAAATAAATGTTTTTCTCCA
>NW_015786111.1:0-1860 GCF_001515625.1 Sinocyclocheilus rhinocerous | reverse complement strand
GGCAGCTGGTACACGGCCTCAGGTAGAGCCAGAGACCCGAGAGCATCCCGGGCCTGAGGTCCGGTGTGCTGCTTACACGAGTGCGTGTGTGTGAGAGTCTGGCAGTGTCTCAAAACCTAGTGAGCTGTCTATCTAGACAGCATTTTTGGGACGTTCAGTACGCTCAAAAGTGCTGCCTAGGTAGGCAGCTCACATTGTTTTTAGACAGAGCCTGTGTGATCAGCTGGGAATTATTAAATAGCTGTGCCTAAAATGGTTTAAAGACAACAGGACGAGTTTCTTTATTTTTGTACCTTTTTCTGAACTGACGGTCTTTTTAAAACTAACTAACTTTATTTAAAATGCTAACTAAAACATATCAGCTTTATTTTGTTAGAAAATAACTTCAAAGAGATTTAATTCTGCTCAGCAATTAATCTATATCTAGAAAAAAGTGGGCCTCGGTCAGAAAATCTAATTTAATTTGTCTTGGCATGTAGATGATTATTTCATGAATTACTTTAAATGTTAAAAATGATTTTGAATAATTATTTATGCTTTTCAATGAGAAAACTAGAACCAATTAAATTTAAATTTTATTTAAATTGACCAGACTGTGTGTTTCTCTCAGATTTGCCTGTTGTTGTTTATTTGTATGTTTCTATTGTTAATGTGTAGCTTCTCTGTGTGTAATAGCAGCTGAGAACAAAAACAGACCAACAGTTAGCTGGTTAGCCTATAGCCGGTGTGTGTGAATCTTTCATACACGCCAACCACGCAAACTAATACCACAGAGTAATATACCATCCACGCTAACGTTATCCAGCCCTACTTTTCCTGATCAGTAAATCCAGATAGATAAACTTCTGTCGCCGTTCAGAAGGCTGGACTTACCCTGCTAACAGCTAAAGCTATTTAATGAAGTTCATATGACAGCTGTACATGACAGCTGTGTTTTATGGAGAATAAAACCTGGTTTTTCATTAAGACTGATGTCAAGTAATACTGTGTTTATTGTTATATTGGTCAGCATTTATGTCCTGTTCCATTCCAGTTAATACAGGGAGCACATGAAAGTCTTTAGAGGGCCGGTGGTATTTTTTTTCTTCTTCTCTCATGCAGTAACAAAAGCCTAGTGCTACACACACACACACACACACTAGATAACATATATTTACACCGTACAGAAGCTAGTCTGCTGGCCTTTACATGAGGATCTGCATTCTGCATGCTGTCACCATCATTAGAGCTTGTGTTTTGTCCGAAACACACTTTTTTTTTTTTTAGTTGTTTTGTTGATGCTTTTCCCCACACTGAGTAACTGTACCATATATGACATGCATGACTTTTATGTCTTTAGTTACAGTTTTCAGATCATGACTAGTTATTATTCATCTGGCAATGATAACTCTGGCCAGTTAACAGGTGTGTCAGTTCAGTTGGACAAACTGTACAAAGTCGATGAATAATGGCAATTATATATTTATATATTCAATTTGGATTTATACCTGTATTATATATATGTTTGATACTGCTATATTGGTATTCCTCATATGTTCTAGACTGATATAATTGACCATTTTTAAAACCCATTTTTGTATATATATTTTAGATTTATACTTTATATGTGCTAGAATAAATTATATAAATGATCTATTACACTGCATTATTTAAAATCAGCACTATCACCACATTCAACCACCTAACTTTCTATATATTAATATATGCATCAGCCATACAAAGCCATGTCAGTCAGACACTAAAATGAATGCATGTGCACATGCATGAATAGTCAGACCTGGCTGCTCTTTGGAATATCATTAGTGATGTAATGGTATGATTCATTACAGTGTAGAGATTTGATTAACAACTGCTAAAATT
>NW_015786110.1:0-1858 GCF_001515625.1 Sinocyclocheilus rhinocerous | reverse complement strand
ACAAAACACAAGACAACCAGAGTGTCAGGGCAAAACCCTGACAGTGAGAAATACAGAAAATGAAAAAAGGAGGTGTGAGCTGGTTTGGATGGATGATATGTCAGTGCACAGCGTCTGCCAGGTAGGTATTTCTCTGTTTTTTTGGTTTGTGCTCCAGGGGGAACAAGGGTCTTCTCTTTTCCTGCAGGTGGGCATTAGCTCAGGCACGATCAAAGACCTCTGGTTGACAAGGCCAGCACTCTCATTCCCTAACCTGTGCTTACGGCGTGTTTTTTTCTTATTTTTCCGCTCCGAATCAATGCCAGAAAGAGGTAATGTGTTAAAGGGGAGAGAGAACACCCCTGTTTTTTAAATGTGTTGCTGGTGCAGAATTAAAAATCAAAGCAGCAAAACTCACCTATTGTTTGCATCAAGCAATCAATGGCTATGAGCAAGGCAGATGTGAGGGGAGCAGGAGGGTTGGCGGCAGACATGCAAAGCACGAGCTGCCCGTTAAAACGCCTCCATTCCTCACCAAGATGGAGTGCCCGTCCTCACTGAACAGACAAGGTGAGACACAGCTGAGACCCAGGTTAAACGCAGCAGGATTTTGAGAATGGAATGATTATGTCAATTTGTGGAATTGAATGCTTGCTTCATCATTTACATCACAAAGTGTCATCTGCAGTGTGCATGTATTTGTGTCGCGTCACGGATGAAAAGTGTTATTGATGGCAGAAATCACCTGCTAACACAAACACGACTGTCAGAGTAAGACTAATAGTTTAAAATGTTATGAAAATAGAAAAAAAAAAAGAAATCAATACAATTGAAAGTCCAACTGAAGTCCAACTTTTGACTTTTAAATGGTTGTGGCATCATGTCTTGTCATTATGTAAATAATTGCTGGCCAAATCACTCAGAAAAATGCTCAAAGTATGTATTTCTCCAGACTGCTAAACATTGTTGCTGCCCTCAACTAAAATGTTACAACTGCCATCTAATAAACTGCAAGACTCTGCTAAAATCTGAATGTCACATTGCCATGACTTATCACAGGTGTCCCACATACATATAAATATACATATACAGAAGTTTTTGTTAACATAAAAAGACCAGTGTGTCTTAAAAGAAAGAAAGAAAGAAAGAAAAAGAGATCACGAAAAATCAAGATTTTTCCTGTCAATAGTCTATAGTTTTACTAGTTTATTGTTTTATTTTCTTTCTAATGAGGTAATCTGGTATTCTAGGCGAGTTTTATATAATTGCATTGTCCAGGCATTTCATTGTGGTCCACTTAAAGTTTTTTTTTGTTTGTTTTTTTCTATTACCAATCCATGCTGCACTCTCTAGAGTGATCTGGCATATCATAAAGTACCCAGGGCAAATCAATCTTTCGATATTCCTCATCCAATAAAACCGGCACAGAGCTTATAGGGGGTCCATTGACTGCAGTCTTTAATCACCTCAGATGAACCTGACCTTTATGTATTGTAGTATCGTTTGAGGGTTACGCTGTGACAATAAACTGGCTGCTTCCCCTCAACGAAGTGCCCGATGATTCAACATGCTGACCTTACATAGGAAAACTGTCAAAAACTTTGTCAAGGTATCCAGCCACAAAAATCAGAGGATCAATCAAGCTGACTCAAGTGTTTTGTGGGTGCTCCCTTCAGCATGGAAGGGATGGTAGTGGGGTGTCACACTGTGATAATACAGCAATCTATCATGGCGATGAGACTGAGTATTGGCTGCCTGTGACAGGCACTGAGGAATGGGACTAGACTGAGACAGACTTCAAATACTCACCCGATCAGCAGTCTGGTGCCTGAACGAGGAACGCTGCTCCAAATCCATTTATTCAACCACTGCCTCACTT
>NW_015786109.1:0-1804 GCF_001515625.1 Sinocyclocheilus rhinocerous | reverse complement strand
ATTATTATTATTATTATTATTATTATTATTATTATAAGAAGAAGAAGAAGAAGAAGGTGTTACATGAGCATCTAATCAGCATATTTCCACAAATTCTGAAGGATAATATGACCATGGCTGTAGGCATGAAGTCACAGAGGTCCGCACCTTGTTAAAATGGTCATGTTAAAAAGTTGTCTGAATGAAAAAAAAAAGCCATTTTAAATCCCTGAATAAATTCATGTTTATGACGCGCTGCGGCTGTGAGACGCAGTTTGAGTGAACTAGCTGGAGAGAGAGGAGTGAGGGCGCGGGTGCAGCCTCCGCTCTGCCATGTTGCCAGATTTAGATATTCTAAGCAACATAGGATATGTTTTATGTTTTTAATACTTAATATGTCAGCGCTACTAAAGAAATAAGGAAGGTGGTTAGCGACTGTTTAACTTATTGCAAAACGCCAAACTTATTTCAGTGCATTTTGGGGGATTGTTATGGTTGGTTTTTTCCTAGCAATATCTGGCAACACTTCATTGAACAGAAATCAAAAAGAGGAGGCTACATTCGGTAAGACATACGATATATACGATATAATGATCATCATTATATTAATATAATAATACATAATATTATCAGTACTAAACTGCATCAACGCTATCAAAACAGTAGCATAAATAACCCTTGTACAACAAATCTGTAGAACAACAGAAATGAAAACGCTGGGCTGGCTATGATGAAAGCTATGCATGCTATTGCATTCAGTTTAGTAGTTTGCCATTCACAAAGTTATGCTTTTGGGTAAATTTTTAGTTATACAGCAACTGAACAATCCTTAACAAACCCCCGATTTTGAAACCCTGGATACGGCCATGCATGTGAAACTGATGACTGGAGTAATTATGCTGAAATCACAGAAATCAATTAAATGTTAAAATATCTTCAAATACTAAACCGTTATTTTAATTTGTAAAAATAAAAAAATATTAGGTTTTGCCTTTTGTTGCGTACCACGGCATTGTTTGTTTCGCTGCTTATTTATTAAATAAGAAAAAAGAGAGAGAGTAATGAATCAATGTTTAAAACAGTGATACAAATTATACAAAACGAAATAGACTTAAAAAAGGAGAGAAAAAAAGGCTTTCTCCAAAACAAAATTATGAATTGGTCAAAAATCGTGTGACCCACTACATATCACCTGAATGAAGTTGGCCCCCCACCCAGCGCAAAATGTTAGCAAAATAGTCGCAATCGTTTGTGCTGCATCGTTTTCTCTCTCTCTCTCTCTTTTTTTTTTTGATATTTAAAGATTTTTTATATGTGGCCACTCAGCCCCCGCATGCTCAAATTCATCCAAAAATAGTCTCATTTGTTTGTGCTTCGTTTGTGCTGCTTTGTGCCAGTAAACGTTTTGTTTGTGCAGCCTTAATTTTTAAAATATTAAACACTAAATTATAAGTTTGATCATGTAAAATCCAAAGCAGCACAAAATAAACTTTTATTGGCACAAACCAGCACAAAAAAACAATACTATTTTGGGGTGAATTTGGAGCATGTGGGGACTGAGAGGCCTCAGAATGACCTATAAATATTTTTTTTATTATCTAAAAAACCGAAGCATTTTTACAGCACAAGCAGAACACACCATTGAGACTATTTTGCCAACATTTTGCAACTTCACTCTGGTCTCAACCATATCCCTCGACATTTTGCAATTCACGGCCTTAACTTTTATCTTTCATAATTAACAGAAATGTAACAAAAACTATTACAAAGACTTATTTAAAAAAATTATACATAATCATACAATTAAATTAGATTAAATTAAACC
>NW_015786108.1:0-1857 GCF_001515625.1 Sinocyclocheilus rhinocerous | reverse complement strand
GGGCCGGAATTGGGCACAACACCAGCATGACATCAGTTGAACCAAAGGCATTTAGCGCTTCTGTCAGTGAATCATGACGTGAGGACTACAACGACAACAATGGCACAATAAGAAATAAATGAACAATAATGAACCATTGAAATGGGCTAAAAACCCGGTGAAAAACAATTCTGTATTATTAGTATTTAGGAGACTCACTGGACCTGTGATTCTTTCCTTTACTGTATGAGCAGGAAGAGGACCTACAGAACATGCCAGAGTTTGTTCGAGTGCGGGACAACCTGAGACACATCACCGTCACAGGCTACTGAACCAACAGAAGAACAACAAATGCAACACAGATCCATTTTCTCAAAGGACTGCTTTTTGTTGCGTCAGAGGGAATCATTATCATCGATATGATTCAGTCATTTTGTGTTGTGCTCTCTCACCGATGAGATATGAAATCTGAAATCCTTTTAAAGTGTGCAAATGACTTTTTGCATCACCATCCATCCAGGGTCCAAAATCTTTTAGAGGCGTTTTGCTAGAATATCCTTAAGCACTCACTCCAACCGTTAGGCTGCTGCGAGTAAGAGATGCTGAGGAAATGCACTAAAAGTCAGTCGCAACTTCTGATTCACGTGGAGTTTTTTTCAGTAATTTCATGTCGAGATGTGGTCACATTAGCGAAACTTAGGTGAAAAATTTCAGACAAATAAGGTCCACTGTCCATTTATCAATAGTGTAGTGATGCATGAAGCAGCACTTAGTCACTTAAGTCACTTTCAAACTAAGTAGCTTTATATTGCTCAACACGGCGAATTTGGATCCTCAAAGTTGAACAAACATGAATCCAATGTCAAATCCGAATGGAAAAATGTTTTTCCTCACACAGAATTACACATTGCGCCAATTCTGATTGAGATGGATGCATTTTTCTCACAGAATTTCACTGTACAAAGGTAAATATGATCACATCCTAAGACATGGCTTTAATAAAAACGTGTATTCATTTTTTTTTTTAAATCATACAAGGGGACTGATGTGGTGTAAAAACAGAACAAAAACGTTTAATAAAATCTGAGGTACATTTTTACAACTCCGTCACAACACATAAAATACTAGAAATACTGCCAAACTTGGCGGTCAAGTTCTCTAATCTTCAATACAGCTTTATCATTATATGGCAAATTTGTGAGCAAAACTCACAAAGAAAACCATCTCAGGTTCTCCATCACAATGAAAAACATCTGTTTTGTTAAAATACATGTATATGAACATTTATCACCAAGTTTCTTTCTCAATAAACTGCTAGTCTGGCCCCACATTTTCTCATCAATGTAGATTTATTACAACAGATACACTCCAAACATCCCACGATTATAAATGAATGATAAGATGGAGAATTCTATCGGTGGACATCAAGTACAGAAGGTGTATGCAGAGAATACAGCAGAAATATTTGATATCAAAGTTCCCGTTACTCAGAATCCCACAGGCTCTCCGTACAAGCTGACTCTATGTTGTTGAATCAGCCTAATAAGGGAAGAAGATCTCGATCTCAAAATGAGCAGCTTTTGAGTAACACCATCTCCCGTATTTCTAATTTAAAACGCCTTTTCAAAAGGTTAAGAAATGCTGTTTCGGCTCGACACACAACATTGATAATAAATTAATAAATAGCAAGTGAAAAAAAATGCATAAGATCACAGATGTCAGGGGATGCCATCCTTCCGTTGGCAACACTGGGACGGCGGGACGCTCCAGTCGTAAATGTAGGACAGCCTCAGTTTGACTTCCTCTTTGCACAGCCGCCCATCGCGCTGTAGTGTCTGATGCTTCTCCAACATGTCCTCTAAACTCTGCTTGTGAGTG
>NW_015786107.1:0-1856 GCF_001515625.1 Sinocyclocheilus rhinocerous | reverse complement strand
AATTCCAGAAGATTAACAAACTGCTACACCAGGGGGAAATCATTACGTTTTGCTCCAAAATATCCTTCACAATACTGAAAGAAGGAATTATTAGTAGCTACAACCAAAGTGTATCTAGGCGTGTGAATGAGCTCTACCATTACAAAATGTTCCAGTTGGGTAATTTCACCGAACCCATTTAGGCTCCAAGCTATTTTTTTTTTATTCCTTAATAAAAACACAAACAAAGGCTTTAATTAATTCCTAGCAAGGAGATGGAAAAAAGAGGCCAGCTGGGATGCTACCTTCTCTCGTAAAATATCTAGAGACATGATGACTCGATCTTAGCATGTTGAATGTAGCTCTCTTTCTGCCTGTCTAACCGAACCACATTCTTTTGAACTGCAAATCTCCCTATTTTTATTAATCACTGGTGTCTTTTCATCTCGCATTGTAAGCATCACCACTTTCACTGTCATTTGTGACAAAACCATGCTAGGTTTTTGCGATATGCCATTTAACGGTGAATCAGGCCTCCATATGCAAAAACGCCACCATCAGTAGTGGCCCTGGGGAGAGATGTTCCACAGAATAATAAATTAGCCATTGAAATAAGACTCAATAATACCACAGACTAATTGCATACGCCGGGCAATGCCCATTAATTCCCTCACTGTGGAATCTTTAGCTTCATTGATCATCTCCTCCATTTGTTTAAATAAATGTGAATGGAAGCGGAGAAGTGATGGTGGCTAGGCATTAGCCTGTCCCTCGTCGCTAACCTGAGGCTAGCATGGCCGCATACAAATCAACGGAAATGAGATAAACTGCTGTGTAACAGCCTATGTTGAATTTGTGCTTTTACAGAGAGGAACAGCTAAATTACGCAAGCCATGTCTGATCAATATGGGCAGTGTTTACAAGTGTTAATCGTGACTCACGTATGTGTACATCCATAAAATTGGATCCTTAATTAGAATCTGTGCCACTAACACAGGAGGAGGAAAAAAAGTCAGAGTATATAAAGAAATGCAAGTGCCTCAGTGGTGTTATACTGCCTAGATAGGCAGCTGCCTTCTTAGACAACACCGTAACTAGGGACTGATTTGGAACACTCTACATAGGCAGCAACTCTTCATGCCACACAAATACATGAATATCAACAGAGTTTGACGATAGCATGTTGCTATTGCTAAAGGCATAGGCTACAAATACACACCTCCCAGAAAAACTGAGTAGAATAATATCAGCATGGAAATATAATTCATAAGTGAACAATTTTGAGATATCTACAGACAGCAACTCTTAATATCAGACAAATAGAGACGCACCTCACAATTGATTTCACTAAATTTTGATGATAGCATGTTGCTACGCTAATGCCACAAAACTCTAATAGGCAACTTACAGAAATACTGAGTAGAATAATCCAATTTTCATTACACTAAACTATTTTCTAATCAATACTTACCAGTATTAAATGAAATACAATTCATAGGTGAATGATTCTGAGTGCACTACATAGTCAACAGCTCTGCATGAATAAGCTCCACATGAGAAACGCACATCATAATTGATTTCAAAAGAGTTTGATGATTCATAGAGTATGTGAACAATTTTGAGCTTTTTACATGGACAACAACTCTGCATGCCACACAAATTGTGTCACAGGAAAGACGGACCTCACAAATCATTTCAATAGAGTAGAGTTTGACTGTTCATAAGGAACAAATTTGAGCTTTCTACATAGTTTAGTGTGTCAAAAGAAAGTGGACCTTACAATTCATTTCAATACAGTTTGTTATGATAGCATGTTGCTATGCTAATGCCACACGAATGGGACAAGACCTGGTTGAGCTGCACTAGAGAAGGCAACG
>NW_015786106.1:0-1857 GCF_001515625.1 Sinocyclocheilus rhinocerous | reverse complement strand
TTTTTTTTTTCTGGTATTAATGTTGAGAACCAGAAACAACAATTGTTACAGCTGTGTCTGAGTAGAATGACCTGTATTTCAGGAGCAGCTGTGACTGATTTTGATGGAGATGGACAGTTGGATCTTCTGGTGACGCACGGGGAAAGTGCAGCTCAACCCATCTCGGTGTATCGAGTCACTCAGGTGAGGACGTGTTTTAGACCTGTCAGCCACTTTTAGGCAAAATACTAAAGGTTTCATGGAGAAATAAGTTACACATGGTTTTAGTATCAACTTCATCTCAAATGATTTATTTATTTTTCTCCTGCAATTCCTTAAGAGAAGTAAAAGTGCGGTATTCACAAATGATACAACTGTATAATGTAGAATCTGCCGTGGTCATTTGTAACTTGAATGCGTGCTGCTTCCGGTGTCATTCGCTTCCAGTTATTTTACCTGTACAAAAACAGTCCTTTATGCTGCTTATACTACTAACTGGAATTATATATTATTCTAATTTATTATCATAATCATAAACACACTGGTTTGTAGAGCAAATAGTTTTACCATATAATTAACTTTGATGTTTTTCTAGTTATTACTAATGGCAGCTTAATAAATCGGAAGTCTTAAAGAAAATAGTACCTCCACGTTGCAAGGATTATTAGAAATAAAACAAAAACATAAAGAATTACAGTATAACATGAATGTGGATAGCATAGATCAGATAATATGGTTTAGGAAGAATTTGAAGAAATAATATTGAGTTAATTTCAAAATTTCATACATTTGGCGAATTATCTTGGAATTATTTCTCAGTGGTAAAAAGTCCATTTGCTCTCCTTTTAATCTCATTGCTGTCTAGAAGAAAATGAATTAATTAATAGATCTAATTTGCAATTTTTAGGCATGCATCATGATAGCTTAGAAACAGTAGGGTGACCATGCTTCCTCTTTTCCCAGAATTCAGAATTCCTAAAATGTCAAGGTTTTGGCTTCATTTTCCTATTGACGTGCTCTCTGCAGTCTTCATATATTATATGTTTGCATAATTGCATTGCTTTGACAGTTTTCTGTAGATCCCACCTTCTCACACACCACTACTGGTTGATTATGTACAATGCCTGAACGCAACTGGTCGAACTGCTTTTCAGTCATTACCTTCATCAAGTATGAAAACAAAGCCGAAAGCAATTCCAGACCAGGGCATAAACAAAAAGAGGATGTATGGTCATCCTAAAAAGAGTATTTTGCATTTCTGGTTAAAGTTTATCAACTGAAAGTGCTGTTCTGACATGGAGTTATTAGTTGTTGGTTTCTCATTACAGGGCTCATCTAATAAATGGCTGCGTGTGATTCCACGCACACAGTTTGGGGCTTTTGCGCGTGGGGCAAAGGTGATAGTCTACACCAAGCGAAACGGCCCTCACATGCGCGTTATAGATGGAGGATCAGGGTACTTGTGCGAGATGGAGCCAGTGGCTCACTTTGGTCTCGGTATGTATTTCTTTCCCACTCTCTTTCCCTAAAAAGCCTGCCTAAAAAAATCTTTGCGGGAAAATCACATTAAGAAAGGAACAGCTATGAAATTGAACAGACCTGTAAAATATCTATTTCATAAGTGCATCCACCGTCTCGGAAATGTTCGGGGTCGCCGAGCAGCAGGAAAACAAGCGTTCGCTCTGCTGACTCATTACAGAGAAACAATTATGATGTAACTCCAGGTCATGTTCACCGGGGGGCTTCGGGTCTCAGTAACATAATCCTCCGCGTGGAGGCCGGCTCCTTGAATATCTTCACAGACTGAAGGTCCGGAGAGAAGCCTGCAGGTGCAGCAGCCGGTGGCAGCAGACCGGGACCTTTTCCCCACGGCTCGGC
>NW_015786105.1:0-1832 GCF_001515625.1 Sinocyclocheilus rhinocerous | reverse complement strand
TCAGCATCATTACTCCAGTCTTCAGTGTTACATGATCCTTCAGAATCATTCTAAGATGCTGATTGCTGCTCAAGAAACATTTTTCATTATCAGTGTTGAAAACACAGACTGAACTGACTTGACTTTAGCTACATCTACAAATAAGAATAGCATATACACTTCTTTCAAATCTTTTGATTTTTACTAGTAAGCAACCACCTTGCACACCCTAGAAACTGCATAGCAACATGCTAAGAACCGATCATCAGAAAACATTAGCAACACCCTCACAAAAACACTCTAACATCATGTTTGCAACTTTATTTTTCCACAGTCAAGGCAAAATTCACATTTTCTGCAGAAAATGTCCAATCTAGATTGTAGTACATTGTGCACACATGGGAAAACAACACGAGAGCTGGAGAAACAATGAAAGACCATGAAAGAATGACTAAAACAAACAGGACAAGAGAGAGAGTGAGTGTGAAAGAGAAAAAAAGATATCTGGTTGTGATCAGGCTAGAATATGAAACCCAGGGGCGCGAGGAAGCACAGAGGTGAATGATGGATGACATCAAGACAAGCTGAGGATACTTTACTCTTCCACATGTTCACAAACACACACACTCTATCTCTCTCTTACTGTAGCCTTGAATGAACCCAACACGAGACAACCTGCCTTTAATTCTCTCTCTCTCTCTCTCTCTCTCTCTCTCTCTTCATACAGTGCCTCCAACCACTTTTCTTTCCTCTACTCTCCCAACCCTCCAATCATCTCTGTCTGTCTCACACGGGAAGCTCCAATATTCCCTAATTAAATCCCGAACTGTCGCCCACTCACGCTCCTGCAGCTGCTTTTGAGGATATACTTATCAGGATATCTGTTAAAGAGAAAATACATATACGGCAGGAACGCTACTGATAAAAGGAAAGACCTCGTGATGCTCTCTGATCTCAAACGAGTCCCACAGACATTTGTATTCACATCAGCTTCCATCGAAACGCACTGTGTGTGCTTATAGCAGAATAGACCTGCCAGAACAGACACTTCAAAAGCTGGAATCTAAAGACCACAGGCCTCAAGATAGCGGGTTGGCTCGGATGAACACACATGCTAACACAGCCAACCCAACAGAGACCGGTGGGCTACTCAGAAAAATGGCAGATTAACCTGTAGCCCTATTTGGACAGAACTAAGTCTTGAATCTTTAGGCAATTTAGCCTATTCTGTACGCTTATGATCAACTCCTAAATATCCAGTAGCTTAAATTTGATTTTAGCTGCAGTGTCTGCAACACTGTCCATCATGTCCTGTTTCTTGAGCTCTGACACCTGCAGATTTCAGACAGGCATGTAATATTTAAAAATAATACTTTTTATTACTGTTTCTCCTCTGGCAGTCTCTTTTCTTTTATCTTTTTGTTGCACATTTATGAGTTATGGTTATGCTAGGTTGGGATTTGAACCTAGGTTCACTCACAACCTGAACAAGAGCTTAAATAGCACTAGACTAAAGGTCCATCTGCACCGAAAAGCAATAACTATATTGATAACTATATTAACATCAACACTAATGGATAATAACTTCATGTTTATTCTTTAAAGTCGGATGGATTTTGATTGGCTGTCAATCTTTTTATTGTTCATCAGCTGGAAAAAATAACTGCTCAGAAAATGATCGTTCCTGTGTATTATTATCATTATAACATTATTTTTTAAATTCATAGTCATATTATAAAATTTTGAACAGTGAAAACGGTTTCATGATCATGCTTAGAATCAAATGAGCAGTGTTATTTTAGTATTAATTGATATACTATTGTAGTAAGTATTAATCTATTGAATTAACTTTT
>NW_015786104.1:0-1856 GCF_001515625.1 Sinocyclocheilus rhinocerous | reverse complement strand
CTTATTAGCACTTCAACTTATTTTCAACATTTCTGCTTGTTTTTTAAGTTCTAATAAATATATTTTATTTCAGCTTTTCAGTTAACACAACATTTTTTTTTAGTTAACAATAACAACACTGATTCAATATTATAAAGACCATTTTACAAAATACATTACTACAAGCTTGGTGATAAAAACATTAGAGATGGTGGCCAAAATGAGGAAAAGTATATGGACATAATTCATTCAATACAAAGAAAGACTATTTTACCCAATATTTGTGTGACTATATCATTGCTATCTTAGCAACATAGCACTATCTCTTGAATTAAAACAGTCAAGTATCCCATGTGCTCTGCATAAGAAACAATGTTGATATAACATAGATTTGCTCCATATGTAGAGCATTCCAAATCAATCACATACAAGGTTTCATTTCGGTTAGAACGCTGCCTTAAAAGGCAGTAGACAGCAAGGCAGCTCGCTAGGTATTGGAGCAGAGCCATTATGTTTGGTTAATGGAGTTCTGTGCACTGTCTAACCGTTGACACTTCTCTGACTTAACGAATTACAATGGTAAGACAGATCAGGATGTCCTGGAAGTGTTCATCACAACAAGAACCTCTTAGGTGATCATACTGTATGTGTCTCTAGATCGTATCTGAACAATCTTTACTGATCGTTCGCTAGCTGTCGAGCACAAAAGCTTCCCTGATGTGCTGAATCAAACTGCACCTTCTTACTCTTGTCCTACTTGCACTTCTGAGTCGATAATCACCATCATCACAGCGACAATCATACGGGATAAGTGGACCTCTATAGATAACCCAACACAGTTGTTGTTGCTGCTCTGTTCTATCTCGGTTTGTCTGTCTGTGCGTCTGTCTCTCCATGAGACCTTCAAGTCATTCTTTTACAGCCGTAATAATTCCCTCCAAAGCCATTTGTATGGCAGTGTGTGTTGCCATGGCAACACCTTTCATCAATCACCATTTTAGTGCTGAAAGTGAATATAAATAATGTTTTACTTACACACACACACAGTGTCCCATTTCATGCATTTCCATTTATCAGAACTGTTTTAGATTAAACAAAGGGCTAAATCAACCTTCCAACAGTCAACAAACATGCTAATGTAATATCTCATTAAACAGAAAATAAAAACTGAGTCGAGAGGCTATTTTTCCACTTAATGCAATTTTAACGGAACGTGGTTATCTTATTACAGAACATGGCATGGCAACTGTCTGAAATAAAAAAAGGATTTACAGTCATCAGAGGCTCAGAATATTCTCATTTCATAGGCAATTCCTATGTGATGAAATGAACTAATGGGAAAAAAGGTTTTGTTTTTTTGTTCCTATGCTAATGCAGCAATGATTAAGCTGTTTTACATTGTAGAGTGTAATTCAATAGACCGGTATCCCCGAAGAAGTGATCATTAGGATTCAGTCTAATCATGCCGCGGATGCTCCGTAGGCAGGACATGATGTGCCCTTCCCCCTAATGAATGAAAATCAGCCATGCCAGGCTGCAAAAGCACTGAAACAATCCCACAATTCCCTTTTTATTTACAGAAACGAGATATAGGGGTGCTGCTATGTTAGGCAAGGTGCTCTTGTCTCGGACTGGAGCACGTTTGCTGATTTTATTCTCCTCCGAAACCCTTCACGGTCTCTCTGAGTGTGTGTCTGCCTAATTCACCCTTTTGTACTTCACAAACAATCATGAAATTTTTATCAGCTCGCTGCTTCTTGCAGCTGCGCTGGAATGAGGGGATTAGAGCATGTTTAAACCAGGCTGCCGGGCGCGAGATGAGCGCGGGATGATAGCGCGCAGGTTAATTTCATTCAAACGCCAACTCGGGACCAGGA
>NW_015786103.1:0-1855 GCF_001515625.1 Sinocyclocheilus rhinocerous | reverse complement strand
CACGCCCCCTGGATCTTGTGTTCTGCAGTGAGGGGCTACTGCATTCTTTTGATTTCTGGGCATAGGCATGACTTTGTATTAAAATTGGTAGGGACAGTGGCAGCTGAAGAACTTTTGATTGGTGGAAGTTTATGACTTCACAACATTTTTCTTATGAATATTGATTAGGTTTTGTTCAAATATATTAAAATGAACTAATATTACTCTGGACAGTAGTTTTACTGCAGAAGATTAGAATTAAGTATAATTGGCTTATTTTTTTTAACATAAATCCAAGTGCTCAATGAGAATTAACAATTTTAGGGCCAGAGTTACTAAACAGGGCAAAACGTGAGATCACAATCCCATAAAAGCACAGATTGGAGTGGATTAGTTCTGTTAGTGATTTAGTGACAATGCACGAATTAAAGAACACATTGCCAAGTGCATTGCCCTTATGACCAGTGCAATCTAACAAAAATTTCCAATGCCTGTCTTTAGTAAATCCTGACAATAGTTTAATGCTAAAAGAGGGCATGCGCTTGTGCAAACTCTATGTAAATCTGGCCCTAAGTGTTCAAATAAGAGTATTTGTCCTATCTTTATGGCAGTAGATGTATATCAGCACTGTATACTAGCCTATATATCATAATACCCACAAAGGAAATGAAATTTCTGCTCAAGACCTGAAGATGCTTCCAGTGTCTTAGACATATCCCTGTCACATGCAGTTTTCTTGCTCACAAAACTTTTTATCATGTTTTATCATGTTTCTCAGTCAGAGGAGAAAGGAGAGCTTTCACAGTTATTTCAGGCCTCTACTGAGTTTTCATCATGAGTTTATGATCAGATGTTCATACGAGATTGCTCATGAAGGGATTCTTTTGTGTTCTTCAGGGCCACAATGGAGAGTCACTTGGACACTCCTTACAATGTGCCTGACGTTGTGGTCACAATCGCCAACAATGACACAGACTTTGTCATAAGGTGAGTCTGTAAGCTAATGCTATTGAAACATCACACCTGCATGATAATACATTGTATGACTTTACATGCACATGAGTTCTAAATAACACATTTGAGTTGCCAACTGACCATTCACACTGAAACAGAATTGAATTGGTTTTCAAATACAATACAATACAAATTTTAAAAATCTGATTCATGTTGAGTTTTCATGTTGTTTGGAGTATGACATTTAAAGAGCTGAGTCAGATCTCTTGGCAAAACTGTTTGATTATTGCCTGTCTGAACGAATACATGGACACTTTTAGGTGTGGTTGGTCCGCTGTAAACTCAGCAGAATGGAATTAATGCTTTTTCCTGGAAATAGTGAAGCATTTAGTTAGCAGATATTTGAGCTACTCTTTGCACAGAGACCTCATCATGTGGAGTGCTGCTGTCTTTATTACCAGGTCCATTATCCCACTGTGCACACTCAGCAGTCTGGTTAAAACCTCTTTCCATACTCAGCATATTTACTCATGGACAATGTTTATTTTACCATAAACTTATGGAAAGCATGAAGTTTCAGTGGTGTTTGGTGGATGTCTGAAGTGATGATGCAAAGTCCTCTCTGTTTCTGGTCCAATGTAAATTTGATGTTTACACAGTTTTTAGAAGGTTAAAGGTTTATGAAACATGATCGTTCACCTTACAATTTCAACAGGAAAAGTTATGTTGTTGTATGTATAAGTGTATGTACACTACCATTCAAGTTTCAAGTAAGATTTTATTTTTGAAAGATATATATTTATTCAACAAGTACACATTAAATTGATCAAGCGTGGCTGTAATCTTTTAGAACATTATAAGTGTCTTTACTGTTTTTAAATAAATGCTGTTCTTTTGACATTTCTATTCATCAAAAAATCCT
>NW_015786102.1:0-1852 GCF_001515625.1 Sinocyclocheilus rhinocerous | reverse complement strand
ACTTACATGTACTTACAATGTACTTACAGTGTACTTACCCAAGAACGTACTGGTAATATGAGGTAACTACATGGGATAGGGTTAGGTTTAGGGGTAGGTTCAGGCTTAGTATCTATTTATTACCTAGTTATTGTAATTACTACAATAAGTACATAATATGTACATGAGGAACAGGACTGCTAAAATGCATTTGCTAAAGTTCAGAAACTGAACTTAAATGTTTTAATTCAATAGCAATTGCATGCTTATTTCAGCAATAAGTACTTTTGTTATGCTGAAGTGTACTTCTTTTTCACAAGGAACAGCCTTTTTGAATGGCCCTCAATTCTATTTAGTGACACTAGAGGCATAGAAATCACAAACTTCAACATTATGTCAATTGTTTTACTTTGATTCTCTCTCTGTCTCAGTTTAGCAGGCACTGACATCCAGCATATGTCTGTCTCCAGTCGCCCGTTCGTCCAGCCCGTTAACCTCAGCACCACTCTATTCTCTCTCTGTCTCTCTTTCTCCTCCAGCGGGACGGGTACCAGGGGGGAGACTGTCCGATTAAATCAGCCTCTGCTCCCCGTCACTGAGCGCTGGGATCCAGGGGAGGGTCTTTGCCTAACACTCCATGAAAAGACTCCATTCAGAAGCCATTAAAGCTATGCCTGTGTTAAATTCATCCACTAGAGAACAGCAGGTTAAAGGGAAGGGAGGAGCTGAAAGCATTAGTTACACACACATATATCAGCGCTTACAGCCTCACAGCCAATGAGAATAACAGTGGGATTAAAGTAGTATGTGTACTGCACATAAAAGCCAATAGGAAAAAAAAAAAAAAACCTCAAGAGAAATGCTGAAATAAATCTGAAGTATGTTAAAGTTTGTAATATATAGATAAACAACAGTCCTAATGGAAAACAGTATACAGTAGTTGTCAAAAGTCTGGAAACAGTATGATTTTTAAATGTTGTTTAATGAAGTCTCACCAAGGCTGCATTTATCTCTTTAAAAATACAGGAAAAACACTAATGTTGTGAAATAATATTACAATTTAAAATATCTGTTTTCTATGTGAATATATTGTCAAATATAATTTATTAATGTGATCAAAGCAGAATTTTCAGCATCATGATCCTTCAGAAATCTTCAAAACCTTCAAAAAAAATTATAATATGCTGATTTGATGCTCAAGAAACATTTCTGATTATTATATTTCATCATATTGTTATGTTGAAAACAGTCGTGCTGCTTCATAGTTATGCATAAAAAGTGATATATACTACAACTCAAATGTTTAGGGTTTTTGAAATCAATACTTTCATTCAGGAAACATTAACCATTATTAAGAGCTAATCACCAATAATAATTGGTATTAATACTTTATAATGAATAGAATTTGTACATCTTTATAATTTATTTATTTTCATTTATAATGAATATATTTTGTACATCTCTAAAGCTCTTCCCTAGTAAAGAGTGTTTTATTTTGGTGCAACAGATATGGAGAACTGACTTTTTACAACTCCAGTATCTGTTTGCAAACTCTAACCAAATTCAAAACCTTCTCTGGAGCAGCTTCAAAAAGCATTACATCTGAAAGCTGCATTTGGGTTACACACAGACCACAAAACCAATGGGAACTGGATCTAAAACACAGCTCATATCTTTATCTCTGTGAGTTACCAGAACCCTCTCATGAAAACACACACACATGAGACAAAAATCTGTGCAGAGTGACTATAACGCTGAATTACACTGTCCACTGCACTGGCAATAACTGGTCTGAAATATTATTTAACATCTATATATATCAATTGGATCACACTTTAGTCTGGGGACCAATTCTCACTATTAACTAACTATT
>NW_015786101.1:0-1856 GCF_001515625.1 Sinocyclocheilus rhinocerous | reverse complement strand
CTATGTACAACATATACATACAAGTCACATGGTCGCAGGAAACGAACGACAGAGATCAGTCAGTGGCTTCATACTCACAGCTCATGGGTTCGATATAGAAACGGAATGGTTTAAATCCAAGTCTGGTGGCATTACTCTGAAATCCAAAGTATTACATCACACATGCTGTTTGTGTGGTCAGCTTGAGAACAGAAGAAATGCTTGACAACTTTAGAGACTTCAATTAGATGTGGAATGAAATGAATGTGGGTCATAAGAAAGGAGGAAATGCAAAAACGCAAATCTGTTTAAAGGAAACGAGATTAAAACAAAGCTTTCCTTCTTAAAAGTAGAAATAACTAGGATGGGTAAGGAAACTAAGCTAAGCTAAGTTAATATATACATATATCTCAATATTTAACTATATTTGGCACTAATCTTAAATGGAACCGTCTCCATTAATGTCATTTTACCCCAAATAAAAGATTTTATTTTTATCTTAAAAAAAACAAAACAGTAAAACCTATTTTGGTATGATTTAATTCAATTAAACATTTCCCCCCCAAAAGTCCTCAATACCGTAATGCAAAAAAATCTGTAATACAGTAACAAAAATCTATTTGTTCAGACATTTATTTTTTACAAATAAATTAACACTAAAGCAAAAACACTACTATGATGTATACTTATAATTAAATTTAATTTAAATAATTTCAAAACAAGTTAAAAAAAATTTCTTTGCATCATGGTAATGACATTGGTTCTGCATTACGGTATTGATTTACCAAATTTTTTTTCTTTAGATTTTTCAGGGTAATTAATGACCTGGCCATTGAGAGTTGTCATGAGTTTCAGGTGTATTTCAGTCAAATCAAGTCCTAAATTGACTTTTTGATCATTTGGAAAGGAGAAAACATGGAAAACATTTACCGTCTAAAACATTTGTATCCTTCATCTGATTTTTATTTGAGTAATCTCAAAATACCGAGATAACTGCTCTCTCCATTTGAAAGATCTATTAACATATAAATTAAAAACAGAATATTGGTTAATAAAATCTTGAATTCTCTTCACATCCACTGCTTTTTTTGTGAACATCTGGAGGAAATATCTAAAAAGATGCACCACTTGAATGAAATGACCACTTAAATGGAGTTGGCTTTTCTGAAATCAAATAATCTAAGTTGAAATCCAGCCAAGTTTATACAGTATACAGTCAAAAATGACTGAATAAACCAGTGTGAACAAACTGACTAAAATTTCAAAATGTCAACATATGTCATTTTCCATAAGCAATAATGTTCCAGAGTGACCGCAAATGAAACCGAACAAATCCAACAGAAAACAGTCATCCCAAATACTGTGTTTGAAATTAAATGGGACGTTGACGCTGTGCAAAATTGCTCACCACAACAATAAGCAACATCCATTTGCCCTTCATATGGTCCATTTGGAGCGCATGCTACAGAACTGTCCTTCACGTGAAGCTGTCCGTCAAAGTCTTTGGGTTTTCTGAACAAACAGTGAGCTTTTTTTGATATTTTTCATACAAACTAAAACACATTTTTCTTTGTTGTAATTTACAGGCTTCAATAAAGCGTGTTAGTTGCTAAGACTAGGAAGATTAAAATATGTTCCTTTAGTAAAATATCGTCCGAAACGCCAACGCAATGTCTTTGCACCCCATCAGATGCCTCAGAAATAGATAACGTCCTCCTTGGCAGCTTGGCCGCTAACAGTGTACGGGAGGGTGGTCTGGGAGGTCTGGTTATGGGTTTTGAGAACAGCGGGCGCGAGGCTAGACTGGGCATCCGTATGAGCATCTGGAGGGTTGAGGGAATCTGCAGGGCGAGCAAACCAAACAACAGGCCTGTCAG
>NW_015786100.1:0-1852 GCF_001515625.1 Sinocyclocheilus rhinocerous | reverse complement strand
ATATATATATATAGTCTGGCAAGCATGTGATAAGTGTTTGACTAAATTCACACATTTTATAATGTTGGCATAGAGACTGTGTTCAGTCATCAACCTCTGCCTTACTTCTGCAGCCATCTAACACTCACAGTCACAAATAAAACTGCAGAGTGAGTGGAGTTGCCTTTGCCAGCAATGACGAAACATTCTGACAAACTGGCACTGAGGCCTGGCTGGCAGCCATTTCAATTGAGCTGTACTTTTATACAGTAGACTACAAGACAAATGTCATGTCCGTTTTAGTGGCCAACAAACTGTGTCCATTTCAAGAAAAGCACAGTTATCATAAAAGTAGCTACTAAGCACCACTATACAGAGAAAGCAGATCTTACTATAAATCTATTTCTTTGCATGAATGGCCATATATGCCATGTAGCCACCAAGGGGCAGTGTGATGTTGATAATGTGTGATATATTCTCTCTCCACTATTTTGTTCTTTTTTCAGAAAGCAGGTTATGTTCATGGATAAGTAAATGCATAGCCTCAACTTTCAGTTCCAAAAAGGAGGTAACGTGCAGGGTATGTAAGTAGCCATATTAACTTCTCAACAGCATGCTCCAGAGAATTATCATAACGTAAAGCAATTTTTTTATTTTATTCAAAACTTTATTTTATTGTTTTTATTTTTATTTATTTATTTATTAGCAACAGGATTATTTCTATATAACACAGACTGTTTATTTTATTTTTATTTGTTTTAGCATCAAACATGCAATATAAGTCTTGTTCACTGTAATAAAGAAAACTTATGAAATTTTAAAGATTAAAATATAAAATGACAAAATTATTCCACAATCATCCAGTAAGTGGTGGCATGTAGTGCATATGTAAATCGCCACTAAACAAAAGAAGAAAAAATAAGTATGGCACACTTACTTCCAGAACCGGTAACCACAAGTAAGAAAGGTTTGGGTTAATTACCTGAGATTTGGGGGGCACTATCATGTTTTGTTTTGTGTTTTGTTCTGCTTTTTGTTTTGTTTTGTTTTTGACATTGTACCATGGTAATGGTAGGGCTTTTTAGACATGGTACCATTTTAAAAGCACCGTAAAGTAGCACATAATTTCCATGGAACAGTACATGAATGGTTTTATGAGGGTCATCAACATTGTGACTGTCCATTAGCAATATTATTTAGTAGTAAGGTTCAAGAAAATGTTCTATTAGAAATTGATCTTTTTCTTCAAGCTGAGCTTTCTTGTGTTATTGATGATCAGTTAAAGTTGTAATTTGAGGTGGGGATACAATATCCTGCAGTAATTTCCTCTCATGAGCTCAGAGACCAAGCACTGATGAAATCTTGATAGAAGTCATTTGATTTCCCACAGAATCCATCCATGCAATAGTTTGTGTAAAATTTAAAGCACAACATGAATGATGGTCTGAAATCTCTCAGTCTCAAAACAGACCCACAATCCTACTGTGTCCCCCAGGATCAGTGTGTGCCAGAGCATCCTCTTAGTGCTTGTTGAAAGCGCCCACCAACAGTCAGTAAGCTCTGATGTACCAACAAATAATAAGTGGGCCATTGTGACACAGGTCATACCTCAACATATACTGCCAACCAACAACACATGACTCAGTGTGAGACCACAGAACGGATGATCAATGATGGTAAAGCAATCACACCCTAGAAACCACACAGTAACAGAAAAGGAAAATACCACTCACATTTTCCTCAGAATATATAAAAAAAAGTTTGAATCATTAAATGAATAGTTCACCCCAACAATGGTAATTGGCTGAAAAAATAATTACTCACCCTTAGGCCATCCGAGATGTAGATGAGTTTGTTTCTTCATCGGAACAGA
>NW_015786099.1:0-1856 GCF_001515625.1 Sinocyclocheilus rhinocerous | reverse complement strand
AAATATATATATTTTTATATTTGATAAAAAATATGTTATTTTATTAAAAAGTAATATTCATCTTTCCTTTGACAATGATGATAAAGTTGTTTTAGTGGATACACACCAATTCATGATTACGGAAACATTTAAAATTCAACCTAAAACCAATAAATAAATAAATAATTTATATACATTCATGTTGTTCCGAACCTGTATGCTATTATTTTCCCATGCTACATGAAAGTAGAAACCTCAAACCTGTCAAAATTTAAGTAGCACTGAAACACACTTGAAAACTACATATACTGTACATGTAGCATATAATTCAGAAGTGGCATTCCAACATGGTATGGTAAGCAAGAGAGAGAGCAGGAGAGAGTGAACAGGAGAGAAAGAGTGTGTGTTTGTTTAGGCCTTGGTGCATATAGCTGATAAGGAATGTGCAGACTCACGCCTGCAATAAACAAAAGCAGGAGCCTTTCCCTGTGAGACTACCCATCTCTCCCAGTCCTTAATCCAGCCTGTGCATGCTGCAGCAATGCCACCTCCAAACCCCTGCCAAACATGGCCTGATAAACCATGTTTCCATGATGTAACACTGACGGTTAAGACCCCTGGGAAGCTACATGAAATTACAATTATCTTTATGGTCAAATAGAGTCAATTTTGAGTCTGCATGGATAAAAAGAAGTAAAAATAATTTTATCAGTGTGCAGCATTGATTAACATAGGATTATCCTGAAAAACAAACACACAAACAAAACACACACAGAGGATACCGTGTCCTCTACAACAAAGAGAACGACCTATTTTAGTGCTGATTGCTCAAACAGTGATTTCATTCTTTCCAGACTTGTTCAAAATATATCCTTGAATGACCACAATTAGGGTTATCGATCGAAAGCACGAATTATGCAAGCCTCGGGATCAATAGTGAATTATTCTCAGTGAAGCTATTAGTTTATTCATCCTGGACATGTTGAATCTATTGGATATATAATTGCTGTGCATGAGCTAAATGTCACATCTGGTTTCTTTAAAATTAAATAATATTTTAATCGATGCCTTTTCATGCAATACAAAGCAAACAGCTGGAGAATTTAAACCTGAATCAATGCACACAAAACTACAGTAAATGTGGCCATAGATTTCTTTTATAATTGTTTATTGGAATGAGAACATAAACTGTCAGTGAAGCAAATATGAACTGTACTTATTTTACTGGATGCTCCAATGTCAGATATTACCAAAGGGACAATGGTTAGCATGACCAGTTAGCCCTTACTGGCAGTAAAAATAATTTGTTTTACAACACAAAATAATGTTTTGTGTAATAGGTGAATGCAATGCTGCATTTACTTTAAGTTCATCTTATTTACTGTAAATGTAATGCTTTTTTAACATTTCTAGTTGTATAAATTGAGATTAGTTAATGTATTATGGAAAGAAAGCATGAATTCACTATCAATTATAGTATTTTTCACTAACATTAACGTAGATTAATAAATGCAGTAAAAACTGATTGTTTTTCTTAGTTGATGTTACCTAATGCTAGTTCACGTTAGTTCCTGACACCTAATGCATTAAAGTGAACAATCTGAACCTTACTGTAAAATGTTACCAATTAATTTAAACAAACAATTATATTAAAGTTAAATGTTGACCATTAAAGTATAAATAAATAAATAAATACATACATAAGAAAGAAAGAATGTCAAAGCAGATTTCAAAATGCTCACTTTCTGCACCAGTCAAAAATCTGCCTTTATGAGTTATGTGAATGTTAATAGTTAGTTTTCTATATAGACCTCTTTAGATACTATAGAGCTACTAAGAAACATGGACTGCAGTTATAGGAAATAAACTGATTAATT
>NW_015786098.1:0-1854 GCF_001515625.1 Sinocyclocheilus rhinocerous | reverse complement strand
TATATATATATATATATATACTTCAAAAAGTTCTTGTCATTTTTCTGTTCTGCCTAACACTGCTTACACTGTTTGAGTTTAAACCTTACTGAAGAATTTTATTATTGTTGTTATTATATTATTATTATTATTATTGTCACTATTCTAATAATTAACTTGAAACTGAGAACAGTAGCAATGCAAGCATTTGTGTAGTGCTGATATTAGTCTGGAGCGGCAGTGTTTTACCTCATCTGTCTGATGAATGTTGAATCATCCAGCGATCAATCTCTCTTTTCTCCCGGGCCAGTACTGTATTCTGTATCTGCCTGACTGTTTCTCTGATTTTCTGTACACTGTAATCTGTACACCGCAGAGCTTTACACTTTCTCTCTTACTCTGTCAATCTGTCATTCCTTGACATTTTGTATGTGAATGAAAAGGAAGAGACAACAGGTCATTTTTTTTAATTAAAATTGTTCAAGCACACAAGTGTTTGTGGTTTTATTATAATGATGTTTGTTGGTATAACATCTCAGTGTCAGAGTCCTTCAGTTTTGTTTCCGTGTGAATACTGCATATACATCACTGCTTTGGTTATGCGTTACTGTGAATCCTGATTCTTCAGCAATCTCCTTCACTTTGTCAGCAAAACCTGACACTTGCTCTTTTGAAAGGTCCAACAGGAAGCTGAACAAGAAAAACAGAGATCATGAACATTTAATGGAGATTTGCTTACAAGCTGTGTGCCATGAGCACAAATGTAAGTCATTGGGTTAGAAGGTTTAGGAATTTTGTGTGTTTGTGTGTGTGATGATGAACTCACTTTGCTAACTCTATTACCAGAGCAGCATCAGGTGCTGTGATCTCTCTCAGAGAAGAATCCAGCTGATGAACCATACTGAGAAAACACACAGAGATCGTGTTATTCTGTATGTCTGCAGATATTTTTGACACGAACCCAGACACTGTTTCTGTAAGCTGCATATGAACAGGCTTCACCTGGCTGAACAGTAGATGGTTTTAAACAAGTTCCTGTATTTCTTTTTGAGAGGAAGTTTGCTGAGCGAGTCTGGAGACAGAAATGTCACTTTCACTCCATCCACACTGAGCAAATCTGCAAAAACACACAGAAATATATTGAGAACTGTTACTTACAACTATAAACTGTTTTGTGGCTTTTAGTATATTAACTATTTGACATAAGACAATGTTACCAAGCACTTGTGTCTGTTGTTCTGCTGGATGTTGCTCAGGTTCTGTGTGAGTTTGAGAAGCAGGTGGATCATTCTGTATCTTCTCTTCTGTTATGAGACTGTCTGTGGATCGACAGCAGGAAGTTGAAGGGTTTGGTTCATATTCATTCAGTAAAGAGCTCCCTCTAGTGGAAAGACATTCAAATAATGCCAGGACGTTCACTTCTGAAATATCCTGAGCCGTCTGAGAGAGAAAGATGGCCAGAGAAGGGTAAATCATGATGCAAATGAAAATGCAGTTTACATCTGTGATTTTGATTGGGAGGTAATGAACTAGTTCATTCACCTTCACATGTTGGTTGTTCTGTTTCTTCAGCAGATTTTTGTTTTCTGTCTCTATGCCGAAGGACAGATATGGACTGGAGACGATGTCGCCCCAATAGCCTCTAACAGCAACCCGATCTCGTCTCTGGTACAAACACACAGAGATTTACAGTTGCATGACAGTCTATCATGGGCCACACAACAGCAACGACTATTATAGCAGAAAGTCAATCTACTCACATGATTGAACACTCGCGTGGAGAGCAAACTCTGATTGGCTGTTTGGTAGAGCCCCTCCCTCATCTCAAAAGCCACACCACTTTCCCTCCATTTCACATACTGATGTTTGCTAATG
>NW_015786097.1:0-1854 GCF_001515625.1 Sinocyclocheilus rhinocerous | reverse complement strand
CGAGTATGAGACACCATACTTAGCTACACGTCATGTCACACACACACTATAGTACCCAACTGCTATTTAGGGTTTCTGTGGGTCTTAAAAAGTCTTAATTTGCCTTCCACAAATTAAGCATTTAAAAGGTCTTAAATCAGAGCACAGGGTCTTAAATGAATTGCTAAAAATGAATATCTTCTTCAGTCATTAAATCACCCCTGGAAAAAAGTTCTGGCTACGCAGTATGTTTTTGATTCACTAAAAAGAATCGGCTCACACTGGAATCACGCTGATGTATGGTTGTTTGTATGGCGCTGTATGGTTTTGAAACCGACTCATAAGAGTCATTCGTTTGGGAATTGGTTGGACTGCAGCGGCGACGCAGTAAGTTTTTGCTTGTCGCGCTGTCTGTTTCTCGCTGTAGATTCAGTAGTAGTGCAAGAAACACAAACACTGCCAGAGTATTTTAGCACAGTGTTCCTCTGCATCGGTGGAAGAAAGCACACGTGAGAACCGAACGAATCTAAATCTCACCCATATTTTAATTAAAAAGTGAACCTGTTCTTGGTTCCCAGCCCTAGGCCCATTGTTAGATAAAAGATAGTGTATCATGCTGATGCCTGTGCTACAGAGAGGTGTGCTGGGATTAAAAAAGGAGAGCGACAGATAAAGAGACAAAGAAAGAGACAATCGGAGAGAGAGAAGCAACATGCCAGGGCTATCCAAGCCCAGATCCTAAGTAATTAAAGAGCACAGTGGGGAGGGGCACAATGTAGCTCTATGGAGAGGACAACCCGAGTAAAATGTGCACAAATGTCATGCCAGAATCTCATAAAAGCACAGAATTTATCTACCAAATTGTTAAGATTTTGAAAGTTTGAAACACTGTTGTGTATTATTATTATTATTATTAATATTATTATTATTCAAAATACAATAGAGATGCTTATAGGCTACTTGCATATTTCACCATATTTGCAATCTGGCTTTATTTCAATTTTTCCTAATCCCTGCCCTTTGCAACCCCCACCCTCTCATGCAGGCAGATGGATAATGACATGAGTGAGATTGCCCAGGGAAATAAATGTGACAAGCCACATACAATCCAGCTTGTTTTATGCACCATTTCACACACAATTTCAAAATATCAAGAATCAATCTAATTGTTTAAATTATACACTCTAAAAAGATCTGTAAAAAATAGGGCACAATGTACTGTATTAATATTAAGTAATTTTCCATATTGATTTTTTACAGGTGTTTAACCTGTATTTTGAATTTTGCACTGCACTTCATTGTGCTTTAGAGTTAACAGAATGTCTAAAATTAATGGATGATGTTCTGGCAGAAGATTAGCAGTACATTTTCTGTTTATTTCTTTGTTTGTTTGTTTGTTTAATATTTATTTATTTATATTTTTAAATACAGGCTATAAATATGCATGCAATATATCTCAGAATATCAGCTCATGCAAAAAGAAAATATGAGCTAGATATGTATGCAACCTGTCTAACTTATCTTGGTATCTTGACGCTGATGAGAAACCTTTAAACATACTGAACATATAATCATTAACCATACACATGCTAGTCAGGCAAACAAGCAGTACAAACATTCAGTGCTGTCAATCCTGACATAGAGGGATATAGAAGGAGGGGAGAGTAGAGCGAATAAGGCAGACAAAGAGTGCTCCTGGCATGAGGAGCAACAATTTTTGTGGAGAGGAAAGCCTGGCTGAGCCAGATGGGCCGGGCCGTGATATGGAAGAGCAGCAGATGTCCAAAAAAGATTCGGCATGGCGCTCATACCACTGCAAAGCCTCACGGTCCAGCCTGCACATGGGCATCACACACCTGAGCCACTCCAGATCTC
>NW_015786096.1:0-1853 GCF_001515625.1 Sinocyclocheilus rhinocerous | reverse complement strand
GCACAGGCCAAAGGAGAGACGCCCATCTCTGTCATGGGAGAGGTAGACATACAAACACACACATGCATGCATACTGTCAAACAGACAGTCATGCAGTGATTTAACTTTGTGTTTGTTGTTTCAGTTCGCCTGTCTCAACAGAAGTCAAAGGTCAATGGATCCTGATAAAGGTATGTACAGAAACGCACACAGAGACACCTGTCTGATAAATCAGAACATGAAAACTCTAGCAACCACCCAAACACTGTAGCATCAGGAAATCTCATTGATCGTGTTGGTGTGTGAATGTGTGTAGATGAGGAGGATGAGGAGGAGGACGATGAGACAGATGAGGATCAGGACATGGCCGTTCCTGTGGTTGTGGGGGAGGAGTCACTGGAGCCGCCCTCCAAACTCGCCCGAACGGAGCTCTACAACAGCAACACACCGAACTAACTTCAGCCTCTCGGACTGAAGTTCATTCACACTGACACTGTCAGTCTGTGCAAACAAGGATTCTGTATGCTGAGCTCATTTCTCTGGGAGCCAGTTTGGGATCGAAATACAATCTTCAGTTTTGTTAATTATTAGGGGAAGTTCAGTTTCAGTTCATTTCCTGGAAACACAGAGAAACTGAGCGATCGTTTGAGTTTCCTGAGGTGAATCAGCCCTCAGAGCTGCTGTATGATCTAACGAAGCTTTTCTAGAAAACGGTAACATTCATATGCCTTAAGTAAGTGCACAAACACACACACACACATTTTCTTTGCCTTCCCTTTGCAAATCAAAGCTGCCATGTGTGTCGTGTCTCGACTCTTAAAGTTACAGTTCACCCAAAATTAAAAGCATTCGCCTTCAAGTCATTCCAAAGTCATCTATCTCCCAAAAAAAAGAAGAAAGAAAGTTATATAATGACGAGAGGGTGAATAAATAAAGATGGACATTTCATTTTTGGGCAAACTGTCGCTTTAAGAGTCCTGTTTTGATGAACCTCCACCTGCTCCATGCTGCCATAGAAATCATTCTTTGCCAAAGCCAATCATACGTCACCTAGTCCTGTTCCTCATTAATATTCATGAGTGGTCATTTAAGGTGTAGCTAAAAACTACAGCAGCAGATTTTGCCTTTCACAGCTGTAACACCATGTCCTTTCATGCTTTTGACTTGTTCTTTAAATAATAATGAAAATTATATATACAATTGTTGTGCTTTAATCAGCTGTTTATCTTTGATGTTTTATGATTTGAGTCTGATGCTAACGGCTCAAACGTGCCTTCAGAGGATTATTCAATCTAGAGATCCATAAACGTATAAATAAATGTCAAAAACAATCATGAGAATGCTTTTTTTAATTTATTTTTTTTTAAAATATGAAATCTCATCAGGCCTCATTGTAAAACACAAGCAGAATCAATTTAGTGTAAATTGTAAAACCATTTTCAGTTATCAAGTTTGGTTGACATGAATGAGATTCAATGTTTAATATTAAATGAAAGCATCTTGATTCATCTGTCATTTTTCCTCATTTCACACGAATCATTCGTTCTACATCCACACAAATGTAGCCGAGCACAAATGATTCTTTTCTAACAAACACTGAACACATTTATTAGTGAAGAGTACAGAGATGTTTTGTGATTGGACGCTTGGGTGCAGTTCATGAATATTCCGTATCTAATTATGGTGGTTTTGACAGCCAATCAGCAGCTAGTGTGTAACTCTCCAGTGGTTATAGAGCCAAATCTAATGTGTGGAACAATTCTGCAGCAGTTTTAATGAAAAAAAAAAAGAAGATATGCTAGTGATGATTATGAATACTAATGTAAGAGTTTAGCACAGGTTTATATTGTTTTTGAATATATATATATATATAT
>NW_015786095.1:0-1852 GCF_001515625.1 Sinocyclocheilus rhinocerous | reverse complement strand
ATTACAGCAATAATGTTGTTCTCTCTCTCTTGCCCCTTCTCTCCTTATTTAATTTTTGAATGGTTTTAACAGGGGCGACTGAAGAAACTTTGAGATCCTGCCATGTCTATTATACACTGACACTGATCTTAAGCGGCTTGGTTTTGCTTCCCACTGTTTTAGCGATTCTAATCTTAATCAGGTTGAAGGAAAGAAATAAGCAAAAAGAAGGCATGTGAACAATGCACTAGCACATATAGAATAGTAAATACACTAGCAAAAACCTTTAACTATTAGATTAATTTATTATTTTATGTTTCTGTAATTCTGGTATTAATAATGATATTACCATATCTCCATAAATTATAACTACTGCCTTAGGACGGCAAATAATAATGATGACTGTCTTGTTTTGTTTAGATGCCCAGCACCGTGAAAACAATGAAGAGATGAACAAACAGTTGGAGCAGGTATCTCATATCAAAATATTGTTTAACTTACAGGTTATACATTTGATTTGTGCTGAGATTCATAAATGGTAAATGACAGGCCCATATAAATATTTTTTTTTTAAATGGCTGAGCAGAGCACATGAGTATGTTTGCATTTTTTTATTGCCAGGAGCAAGATGCAGACTTGAACTATGCAGCTCTAAATTTAGACAAGAAGAAGAACAGAAGACCAGTAAGAAGATTGAAGGAGGTGGAGCCTAATGTAGTTTATGCTGCCACACGGTGATCCACTGATCATCAGACCCTCTGTCACAAAACACAAGTGAAACTCTGCTTATGCTAAACCACAAATCACTGTTAATTGCATTGTAGTTAGTCTTACTGGACTTTTCTCCATCCTGATAAATTCAGAAGATTTATGAAAGAGGATCTATTTTCATTCATGAATTCATGTTTTCATAGATATAACATCATATTTAAAACAATAATTTCATCAAGTATTTCAACAATTGTAAACCCTGTGTAAATGCATTTATGGCACCTCTGCAACATTAAACAGTCTGTGTAAATGTAGCTATTGCTGCTACAGATGCATCCTCTGTGTCACCTTTGCAGTATTAAGTTGGCATTAGGTACTCATTGCAGAATAATCTGAACTGTTTGTCTGTGTGGAAAAACTTCCGATCTGCAGATGGTGATATGGTGTGATGCCATGAAGGCTACTAATACTGATAACAAAGATGGACATGAAACCCAGGTGTGTCTCATGTTACCATGACTGACAGGCATGCTGCATTCAGATACATTTTGTGGTTTAAAACAGCAGGAACTAAACTCTAAACACGAATGAAACATCAAAACAAGCTCCCAAAGCATCTCTTTTTTTGTAAGACACAATACTAACAGTTACCATGAATAAAACATTTATACATTCAAATATACAAAAAAAATATTATTTTAATATTTCAGAGATGATGCAACATGTCGGTCTACTAACTATGTTCGTAAACCCCATATCATTCATAGGCTATTATCTTCACTTTATCAAACACTAGACTCAAATAACACTACAGTTTAACACAGTTAAGCACGATTCAGTGCAATTTCAGCTTGGTATATTTCTATCAAAAAAGTTTACATTTCCATGATTTAAACATTTTTTCTGAAGAAGGGCTTGTTATACCACAAGAAAAAATATATTGGTCCAGCTCAGGTTATTATTCTTTAATAATTTTTTACGAAATTCTTCACACATGCAAGGGTCAAATGTCCACCCTGTTACAGGACATTCTCATCTCAATTAATAAGTGTTTTGAATGCACGGTTATTGTAATATTTACATTTTATAAGAGCTATAATGTCCCTCCCTTTGCCCTGCAAATGTATTTTAACAGAGTGTTCATGAACGGGCATTATCTTGA
>NW_015786094.1:0-1849 GCF_001515625.1 Sinocyclocheilus rhinocerous | reverse complement strand
GTGTATATTTATTATGTATATATAAATACACACACATGCATGTAGAAAAATGTTGGTTATATATTAAATAGATTTTCAAAACATATACTGTTATGTATGTGTATTTATATATACATAATAAATACACACAGTACACAAACATACATTATATAAACAAAAACCTTTATTTTGGATGCAATTAATTGTTTGATAGCACTAATTATAAAATATTTATGTTTCAAATAAATGCTGTTCCTTTGAACTTTTTCCATGTTTTGAACCACGGTTTCCATAAAGGTGTGTGTGTATCATACGTTTTTATTGATTATAATTTATTATTCATTATATTTTTTGTAAGATAAGAACATTGCTTAAATTTTCAGATGGTAATTCATGTAAATAATTCAGTGGTTTTCATATATTGGGTTATGACCTTAAAATGGATTGCAATCACAATAAATGTGGCTAGTACAATATTTGTTCTCTGTATTAGACTGGTAAATTGCATGTACGAAATTGTCAATTTTTTTCATATATTGTCAGGTCTATGTTTATTCTAATATATTTATGCATTTAAAATCTGAAGCAAAACCAGTTGAGAGGTTAGAGGTTCAGAATATATAAAAGCTGATTTTTCTGCTCCCATTTTTTCCTCTTTTCTTGACTGTTAAGGAACACAGTCTTTCCAGTCAGTCTTCAGATGTGTAAATCTTTAGCACATCCTGTCAGTCACAGCTAAGCAATGATGAAGCACTTTTCCACTTCACAGACTGTGATTCATCACATGGAGAAACATGCTAATGACTCAGGCTGCACGTGATCCACCGAATCACTGAACTGGATTCCGATTTTCCTCATTCTCTCTCTCTTTCTCTCTGTCTCTCTCTCTCTGACTTTCTCAGAATGATCGATGGTCATCTCCTTGTGAAAAGAAAGGGAAAAGGCACAGCATCAAGCTCTTGCACTCTCCATCAATGACACCTTTTCATTAGCTGACAGCAGTTGGAACACAGACGTCTTTTTCCTGTCGGTTTGATGCTCTCTGCTCCACTAATCGCTTCTGAAAGGGGACACAAAGAAGGAAAATTGGGGTTTTACCTTAACAGATGTATGAATGGCTCAGACTCTCACCCTGACACTCCTTTTCTCTTTCTCCTCCTCTCTGCTGTCTTTCTTTCAGCGTGAGGCATTCAATTTATTTAAATTATGGAGTCCCGGAGCCGAGCTCTCTTCATCTGTTTGTTTGTGTCCATCTGTCTGTACATCTTTCCGTCCTGTCACACTCAATCTTTCCAGGTGTGTGTGCTCTCGAAAAGACTCCTTGTTTGGCAAATAAATAAATGATGAACAGGATGGAGGTGGAAAGCATAACGAATGCTGTCAGGAGAAAAAAAAAATCCAATTGGAGGCGACGTGTAGAGTCTGGTGGCTGAAAGTGGTGAATGTCTCTTTCTTTTTTTGTATCTATTTTTTATTTGACTGTGAAGTATAACCAATGCATTACGAAACACATTACCAAAGCTTTATTCTCTTCTCTCAACCTCAGCATGTCTGGTATTAATTCTGCTGCCAGCTCGCAAACACATTTGGAACAAATAATATAAACAGTGGGTGGATGGTGCTATTAGAAATGAAAGAAACCAAGAGGATGAACAATAGAAATGAAACAAGTAATGAAGAAATGAAACCTAATCTGAAAATTTAAGTAAAAATGTAATTTAAAATATAGATATATATTATACTATTATATAATTGATGTAATACAGAAAGTTCTTCTTTGGACTTTCTGTATTACAGAAACATACGGTAAATTCAGTTTTACAGAGTCTGTAAGGTCTGTATAAAGACTTTTTAAATGAAAAGACTTTCT
>NW_015786093.1:0-1852 GCF_001515625.1 Sinocyclocheilus rhinocerous | reverse complement strand
TGTAACTTGCGTTACTTGTAATATATTACCCCCAACACTGGTAATAGTTTGATTAAATTTATATTTGCAAGAATATTTAAAAATTGCTGAATTAGTTTTACATAACTGATTGAATGTTATGTACTTCCACCCACATCTGTAGATCATTTTAAAAGAGGGCAGCTATGGATGGAGAAGAGAAGTCATCCTCTGCTCGGCATTATCGTGTTGTCTTACTGGGAAAAACAGGAAATGGGAAAAGTGCTACTGGAAACAACATCTTGGGAAGAAAAGCTTTCCTTTCAAAGTTAAGCTTTAAAACTGTAACACAAGAAGTTAAATATGAAAGCATCAACATAGATGGAGCGAATCTTACAATTTATGACACACCAGGATTATTTGACCCTGACAACGAACTGAGCCCTGAAGAGATGTTATATCAGGGGCTTCCAGAGTTATATATGCCAGACCCGCTTGTGATTCTGCTGGTGATCAGACCTACAAGATTCACTCCAGAAGAGAAAAGAACCGTTGAGATTATTGAAGATTATTTGACGGGCGGGCTCGTAAAAAACACCTGGATCATATTCACTGGAGGAGATGAGCTGGAGAGAGAAGGTCTCACCATAGAGGATTTAATCGAAGAATCAGAGGATCTGAAAAAAGTTGTCCAGAAATTTGACAACAGATACTTTGTCTTTAATAATGTCACACAACATCCTGAACATCATGAAGTGAAAAAACTGATTAAAGCCATTAGAAATGTTCAACCTCTGAGATGTAAGTAGCAGTTCATGCAATTGTGTTTTTCTATTATTATATTGAGTTACTTAAAATAATTGCTCAGTATAATTACTTATTATTACGTATTATAGACATTTTCATCCCTTTAGGCACACAATATTGTTAGTGAAATGATTATATTCATAATATGAGAGAGCAATGGCTATTCAATTTTGATATTTATTATTATTATTAATATTTATTTTATCATGATTATTTTATTTCTTCTTTTTCCAATGTTCAACAGCTCCAGAGATAGACACTTTTCTACAGAGAAAGTCACCAGCTGAGCATGAAACCAGCACCAATAAGAGGAGGTTACTTCTTCTGGGGAAGTCCGGCTCTGGAAAGAGTGCAACAGGGAACACCATACTGAGACAAAATCTGTTTAAATCTGAGCTCAGCTTAAGCTCAGTAACAAAACAGTGTGAAATGCATACATCAGGTGTTTTAGGGAGAGAAGTGTCCATCGTTGATACTCCTGGATTTTCAGATCTAGCTTCAAAACCTGAAGATTTAGCCAAAGAAATGGCAAATAGTGTTGCCCTCTGCAGTCCAGGGCCTCATGCCTTCCTGTATGTGGTGTCACTCACAGGAAAAATCAAACAGGAAGATGAAAATCACATAAAAAATATTGAAATGATTTACGGAGAAGACGTAGCAAAGTACATAATCCCTGTATTCACCCACAGCGATCAGTTAGAGGGAAAGAGTGTGGAAGATCTCATCAGAGAGAATAAAACTCTTAGCAGTTTTGTTCAGCAGTGTGGAGGAAGATACCACATCATGAACAATAAAGACATGAGAAACAGAAAACAGGTGACAGACCTACTGCAGAAGATTGACACAATGACCGAGCAGAACGGAGGAGGACACTACAGTAACCAGATGCTTGAAGATGCTCAGAGATTCAGACGAGAGGAAGAAGAGAGACAGAGAGAGAGAGAAGAGAGGAGACCGAGAGATGATCTACATACTGAACCTGTGCTGGGAGCAAAGGAAAGCTGGACTCGGAGAGCATGGAAGAATACTAAAGAATTTGTATACAAGAAATTCTTTAGGCATTTTATTACTGCAGCTCAAATGATTT
>NW_015786092.1:0-1851 GCF_001515625.1 Sinocyclocheilus rhinocerous | reverse complement strand
TTCACTGAGTTCAGAGCCAGGGGAAATCAAACAGCTGCAGAGAGACAGATCATGCATAATATCACATCCCCTTTATTCACAGAAGCATTGTCCCCGACAAGAGAGTTAGCCATCTCTGTATTTAGTACACTCCACTTTCATTATCACTCATCAGCTACTCATGCATTTAAAAGGGTGATATGCTGAGTGATAAAAGGGAGACATTTATTTTAATGTTTTTTTGCACTTATAATGTTGTCATTGTGTTTTGCACTCAAAAAATATTTAAAGAAACAGTTCACCCAAAATGAAAATCTCTCATTGTTTATTCACCTTCATGTCATTCTTAACGTGCATGATTTTCTTTCTTTCTTTTTTCGCAAAACACTAAAGCAGAATCTAGCTCAAAAAATGAACAGAATACACCACATTAGTAGTCCATAAAATTTGAGGAAAAGGTTGAAAGTAATTATCCAGTAATAACCCTCAAACACATTTTGTGTTCAAATTCTGTACATGACAGCAATTACTCTCACAAGTCTTGTAACCCAAATGCACCAAATTTAATCTATGCATATTTTATTGACTGAGATTTAAGCAACATTTAAATAAATTATGACAATTTTTATTTTTGAAATTATCATATTGGTTTTGCATGATCATATTCCACCCCATCTCTGACTTTTAACATTCTCAAATTACATCTTGTAACCAACCACAATGCACCAAATTGTATGCATATTTGACAGAATGAGATTTAAGCAACGTGTAAGTAAAATATGATAGAATTTCATTTTTAAAATGATCATTTTATTTTACATCATCATGTTCATCCCCATCTCTGGATTTTAGAATTATGTATTATATAAATATGTATCAATCACAATGCACCACATTTTAATATGCATATTTGACTGAATGAGATTTAAGACATTTGAGTAATATCTGACCATTTTAATTAATTTGTGAAATTATCATTTTAATTGTACATGACCTTTTAGAATTAATCAAGCTCTTTCTGTACTATATTTTTTAGGATGTCCATGTAACCTCTTTGTGTGTGAAATAAATAACATTACTGACTTATACTGGTTGTGTTTTTGCTGCCCGATCTAATATTAATGGTGGTGCCCTGTCCTTTTTGTAAAAAAACAAAACAAAACTGTGTTATTGTGTGGACAGTCATATGTTAAATGTAATTTCTATTTCTAGAGATCAAGAAAAATTTTATTTTTTAATTATTTGACCCCTTCTGTATTGTCATTTAATAAAATAAAATGTAAAAGTCATTGTGATCTTTGTAAGTCACATTGATTGAAATGTTATTGAATGCATGCATTATTCTAATGGTTGGACATTCACATTGTTCACAAATGGCCTCAAGGGATTTTTCCTCCATTGAAAAAAAAAAAACAATAACTCTCCACTAGTTGTTACATAATTAGGTTAATTAATTTTAGGGTGATCATTTGGGCATTTAATTAGACTGTTATGGTAAAATATTCACCTTGCTTTGCTCTTTTGCTCTCATTAGACCCATCCTATATTACCTTTGATGATTCCCTCTTTGCATCATTCCTTCATTAGTTGCCTTTTGCTTTAATGAGAGTATTCCTCTCTTTATTCTGATGCAGAGACTCACAGTAATTTGCACATCTTAAAGGCACAATTCGTACTGTTGGAAGTGCAGCAACAAATGCCTTCAGAAAATAACAACGCCCTCCTTATCCTTCTGTGTTGGATTCGTACAGACGTTCAAAGGCACAAAACTTTCCTGTAGGCTCACAGCTAATTCTTGAGGGAAAAACCCGGGCTGTTTTATCAGGTGCGGACTCTTTGTTTAAAGGCGTGATTATCGGAAATGCTGGCTTT
>NW_015786091.1:0-1851 GCF_001515625.1 Sinocyclocheilus rhinocerous | reverse complement strand
CCATACAAATGATATCTATTTATTTATTCAATAAACACAAAAACATAATAAATAGCATTTTATTAAAGCAGTTATTTTTACCTCATGATGTATTTGTTATTCCGTGGTCCTTGACATATTTAATAAATTGCCACAATGTCAGGGAACACGGGATAACAAATACATCCTGTGGTAAAATAATTGCTGAATTGTTTGCTGAACCGGTTCTTTGAAACAGACTGTTCAAAAGAACTAATTGCAAAATGATTCTGTTTTTCCATCACTGGAGCAGCCCGATAACAGATGTGGATTAGCTGAGATTTGTTTTCTGTTGCAGGAGGCAGGATTGAAGGCGCTGGGAGCAGACGGACTCTTTTTCTTCTCATCCCTAGATACCGATCATGACCTCTATCTCAGTCCAGAGGAATTCAAACCTATTGCAGAAAAACTCACAGGTATTATTCTTGGTGTCTGTGTACTTGCATTAACGTCCTTTCACAAGTAGATATGTCTATTGAAGCAGAATTAAGATGCTTCAAGGCTATGTTCTCCATCAATGTAGAAAACAGAATTCCAGCTGAGAGTTTTAAAGCATTGTTGCAATGCCTGATGTCCATCTCTGTTGCCTGAAGGTGTGGCACCTCCCCCAGAGTTTGAAGAGGAGATACCACATGATCCGAATGGAGAGACGCTGACCCTGCATGCTAAAATGCAGCCGTTACTACTGGAAAGCATGACTAAGAGCAAAGATGGCTTTCTAGGGGTAATTTAAACATTACACATTAATAAATTCATCTGAACTGCTAACAAGGTTATAAACAGACAGGGTGATGATTTAAAAAATATTTTAAAAATATAAAAATGTAAAATACCAATAATAAGAAATTAAAATGTACATGTATTAAAATGCTAAGCTTAAAATAGTTAAAAAAATTATAGAACGTGGACTATTACAAGTTGCATACCCAAAATGTGCTTATAAGGTAAATTGAGAGCAGTGTCTTTCTCATCAGGTTTCACACAGCTCTCTTAGTGGGCTGAGATCTTGGAAACGTCCAGCTGTTCCTTCATCCACGTTTTATGCCAGTCAGTTCAAGGTCTTCCTGCCACCCAGTGGTAAATCGGCCCTGGGTGACACTTGGTGGATCATTCCCAGCGAACTGAACATCTTCACCGGCTACCTTCCCAACAACCGCTATCATCCTCCCACACCACGAGGCAAAGAGGTACAAATGTACCTTTTACATTTTTTTAATTAGTTCAAATTAGATGCTTGAGCTGAATCACATCAACAAAACCCTTTTCATTTTATATTACTTTGGTTTAACCACATTGTTGAAAAATGAGTGATCTGAGGTTGTCAAGATCTATTTGATCAAGAAGACTGATTCAATTTCTGTTTAGTTGGTGGATAGATGATGTGATTATTTCATTTCTCTGCAGGTACTGATCCACTCTCTGCTGAGTATGTTCCACCCGCGGCCTTTTGTGAAATCCCGCTTTGCTCCACAGGGGGCTGTGGCTTGTATACGGGCTGCTAGTGATTTCTATTATGACCTTGTTTTCAGGCGAGTTAAAATAAAACATGCCGTCATGTTTGAATAAGGTTTTTGTCATCCAGAATAAATGGGATTTTCTTAAAATCAAGTAGAAGTTTACTTTGTATGTCACTTAAAGAATATCTGATTGTAACTTCAGTTTTAACTTTATTTTAATTTTGAGCCTCCAACTGAATCTTATCTTATTGCGTTACTAATTACAGAATCCATGCTGAGTTCCAGCTAAATGATGTTCCAGGCTTTCCATTCTGGTTCACTCCTGGGCAGATTGCTGGTAACATCATCCTCTCCAAAGATGCTTCTCACGTCCGAG
>NW_015786090.1:0-1851 GCF_001515625.1 Sinocyclocheilus rhinocerous | reverse complement strand
AATAGCATAATAGCATGAGACTTTTGTAAGAGGCGACCAGTAAGTGATGAGGTGACTTACTCTGTCCAGAGGAGTTTATAACGGCTCATCTCCTCATCAAAGATCAGCGCGCTTCCTGATGCCATTTAAACACTCTGCTCTGGATTTCAATTAAAAAACGACTGATTAATAACTGTAAATTATCATTTCAATCACTCACGCGAAAGCAGGTGATGTCAAAGACCCTTCTAAGTGCAGTTTTGATTCTTGTTCTTCGCTCGGTGATCGCGGAGCGCCTGTTGCATTACCGCCCCCTACCGGGTGATCACGTGAACTGATACAAAATCAAATAGAAACACTCAGACAAACAGCTCTTTACGCTACAGTCAAAACGATTCTACACTACCTATCTTTTGGAAGAGACTTATTTTCATTTATTTAACTTATTTTGTAAAGCCTTGTGTATTACTGTTATGTTATTACTGACCATTTGCTTGTGCATGTTTCTTTGTTTAAAATGTTTGTTTTTTATAACTTTATATAGTAATTCTTTTAATGTCAGTCTTTTACTGATACTTGCCAAATTTCATATTCACAAAATTTAGTAAATACACGCTTAATACACTTTTCACTCTGAGTAGATATATGTTTTTAACAATGTCCATCAATGTACAATTTGTTGTACAAATGTACAAAATACTCTGTATTTTTTTTTTTCAGAAATCCACTAATATATCAAACACAATGTAATTTCCACATCTCAAATATGTGAATTTGAACAGTAATGATAATAAATGAAGACAAGGTAAAAATTGTTTTTCCAAGAGTTTTATTGCACATTATTTAATTCACACATACATCACTGTCACATGGTACCACTTACTTTTATGCTCACGGTTAGGATGATGTGGTTAGGATGGACCTAAATGACAAAACACAATTTTCTGATGACAGAATCACAATAAATAAAAACCTTTATATTTGTTAAAAAAGAGTGACTAAAAGGTCCAGAATGTTTTTTTATATATATATATAGGAATATTGGGTTCTCAGAGCAAAAGAGCAGTGACATCTGAGGATTTTTCTATGAAAAAATAATTAATTAAATTAATTAATAAATAAAATATTTCATCAGTTGACCACAATTAGATATGAATATTAAAAGGTAAGATCAGATGATTTATCAAGCTATTATTATTTTAACATTTAGATATGTACAGCAAAAGGCCATGTGACAGAAAAGATACTGTACGGGGTTCAGAGTTTTCCTCTTGAACCATTTTTGCTTAAAATAAGTATCTACTAAACACAAACAAACAATGTACATGATAATCAAAACAAAGTTAACAAGTTTGCTGTCTTTCCTTGCCATCTACAAATAATTTTCCCAATTATATCAATTATGTTTATTTTAAAATGCTCTTAACATGCTGATTACTGCTAAATGTAGATGCAAAAAATTGTCATGTCGCAAACCTGGTTTGAACGATCAGATATATTTGCAGCATTGTTGTTTTCTGCTGCGTTTTAGCAAAAGTATCAATGTATTTTGCCGCTCGCTGTGTTTCTGCAACTGTTGTAAAAATAACCGCGTCATCTGCAGATCATACTGGCGCTTTAGTGTCTTTCTAGAGAATCAAAGCACACGGGAACGACCCTGAGCACTCAGTGTGAACCTCTCTATGAACTTTATCTAGAAATGGTGAAATGGTGCCTTTGTTGTCTCGCGGTCTGGTTGGAACCAAGCAATCGGTCATTTGAATATGCCTGATATATATGCATTCATATATGTATGTGTGTGTGTGTGTAGTTATATGGCAGAGGATATAGAAACACTGACGTCTTCAGATTCCCAGAGTCTCTTTGGTCACC
>NW_015786089.1:0-1850 GCF_001515625.1 Sinocyclocheilus rhinocerous | reverse complement strand
TGTGTGTGTGTGAGAGAGAGAGAGAGAGATTGCATGGGCTGTCTAAGGACAAGATGTCCCTCCTGAGCAGAATACTTGAAACATCCGAAGCTTTATCTCAAAGACTTCAGTCTGAACCCAAAGGCTAAACAGAGCTCATTTAAACAGCAAGATCTATAGAGCCAGGAATGAAACCTCTGCTTTGATCAAGCAGTACACTTTTACAACAGCCAAAGGTGCTACATTCACAGGTATAGTGGCCTGGTTATGTAATTGAGTTTTAGGTTGAAGGAGAAGTCAAAGATTAGGAACTGAGCATGATTTATATTTATTTATATTTATATCAAAGAAACACAGGGACAGAAAAGCAGAGAAGGTAATCAATTCTTATCGGGGAAGGCACAGCACAGCACACTTCCCTCCACGAGTGGCTCATTTCACTAAGAGAGAGAAAGACATATAGAGACAGACCCAGCAAGCCAAATGAGAGTGCCTGCTACAGTACACACAGCTAACAGAGAACACTGCAGCCTGCTAGCATCATCCAGATATATGTCAACCTCCCAAAACTTGCCCAGGTCACATATCACCCCAAATGCAAAATAATTCAAAAAAGAAAAGAAAAGAAATTACTTTTTGCATAAAGAACATGAAGCCTATTTTAGGACCATTCAGATATTTTTTTTCATTATCAATTTCTCAGTAATGAAAGTTTTGCTCCTCTTTTTTTTGATAGTAATTCTCATTATTGTCATTGATTCTTTCTAGATCCTCATTACTGCAATACAGTATCATACTCATGTTTTATATGTATCGCATATTTATATAAGTATAACATTTTTGACTGCTTAAGCCCTGTCACCTAAATGATTTACCGTATGTTTTGAAATAATGTTTTTTGAAATTTTACATGTTGTAAAATGGGGAACAATAGGTAAGATGTACCCATCCTTTCTCATATTGACCATAGATGGCACTAAATCTCATTTATAGAATCCACCAAAAACCAAAAAAAACCCAACTAAATTCTTGAAACTCGTTTGCTATGTATCCAAATAAAAGGATTAGATGCCGAGATACTAGCAATCTTCTTTATTCTTATAAAGTGCAAAAAAGTGCTCAGTGCATGTTAAAATCAACAGACGATTCGGTCACGCGGGACCTTCCTCAGTGTTCACATTCTATTGTAATGGTTTATTTTTTTATATATTCAATTCCTTTTTTTTTTCCATATCTATTCCGTGTTGGTCGATTATTGTGACTGATTGTATGGAGATTTTGAATGACATTTTCTTCTTCTTCTTCTGTATCTCCTCTGGACATATTTGGACATTGCCAATGAAGTAACTGGTCTGACACTGATTCATTAATTGAACTGACTAGATACACGTGTGTTGATATGTGAGGAATTTAATATAAAAAATTATTTTTTCAATAGAATGTGAACACTGAGAAAGGTCCTGTGTGACCGAATTGTCTGTTGATTTTAACATGCACAGAGCACTTTTTTGCACTTTATAAGAATAAAGAAGAATGCTATAGTATCTCGGCATGTAATCCTTTTATTTGGACACATAGCAAACGAATTTCAAGAATTTAGTTTTTTTGCTCTTTGATGGATTCTATTATTAACTTGAAATCAAGCGCAAGATCCTCCTTCTTTCTCTTTTGACACTAAATGTCATTTAAGCGCATTTACTGAACAGCTGTTTCATCTAAACATCAACATGTGTGAGGTTTGTTTCATCAAACCAGTTATTTATAATGATATAAATAAAATAATTATAATATAAACAATTAAAAATAATTAATAATAAAAAAAAAAAGATTAATAATCAGAATCTATATAATAAAATAATATTTTGTCATTG
>NW_015786088.1:0-1850 GCF_001515625.1 Sinocyclocheilus rhinocerous | reverse complement strand
ATGTATGGTGAGTTGCAGAAGGATCCGTGTGTCAGGATGAATAGGTTGAAGAATCAGAGCACATGCAGCTCCAGCTTTTCAGACCTTGCTGTGTGGGGGAAAGTGGCAGAACCCAGTTGACCTCCCCGGTGGTAGTCCCCTCTTTTGTTTACCCACAACATCCCACCTTCCACATGCCCACAGTGCTGAGCTGAGCCTCTACCACCACTTGACCAATGAAACCAATTTGTGTCAGGGAACCGTGATGATCTGTCAACATCCAGACTCAAAGTGTTGTGTGAGAACGCCAGCCAGAAGAAAGTGCCCTGGAGCATGTGAAGGCCAACAGTCCATATGGAACATTTCCATATTCCACAACACACTGTCAGAATCGTGTGACTGATTTTGGAGTCATTTCACAGAACGGATTTCTGATTTGCTATGAAATAATAGCAAACTCTTCGTTAATTGACTCAAACAATTCCAGAAGAATGTCTGCTTTTCATTATTTCTTCTTTCTTTTCAGAATGCATTTAATGAGTTAGTGTTTAGGGAGCGGACGCATCAGAGCCAAAAAACACAATAACAGGATTGATCCCGTCATCTTCTTTGGGACGTTCCCTATTTGTTGTCATCACTTGCATAAAATCTCTGCATTCTACCTTAAACATTGACATATCAATCCCATCATTCCCACTGTGAACTGTTGGCTTGATCCGTGAGGCCAATTTCGGCGGCCTTTATTGTGCAGCCAGTTGTTTGCCGAAAACATCCATAAAAAGTGATGCATAATCCCTAGTTGTTTTTATCTTAAGGGAAACAATCGTTTACAGGAGTACAGCAATGCTTTGTCTTTGTGATGAATCACTCAGGCGCTGTGTAAATGCTGGGCTTTAAAATGGCCCCCGCTGACTGATGAGAGAGCCCACAACTGTATTTTAAAAGGCTGGGACTGATCCAAGGCCACTAATGGAGGGAATACTTAGTCATCTCAGCGGAAGAGAAGAGCAAACGGAATTGGGTAGAAGTGTGGAGGTGTTGCTCAGGTTGGTGCGGTGTGAGTGGGTATCAGTGCTGCCAGGTGATAAAGAGAGTGTAGCCAAGTCATTTTTCACTGAGAGCTGTGGCTTAAAATGAAGAAACAAGCTAGATTACAGTGAAAAATGAATGGGCTGCGCTCAATCTTTATCTAAAGAGTGGAATTCAACCTTGACCTGAATCCTTCAGATGATTCCAAATTGAAAATAAGTCTAAATGTTTTTGGATCGTGTTCTTTGAAATTAATGGTTTCCAAATATCTGGAATATTTTCCAAGTGGAGTTCAAGAGTTGTAACTTTACATGTCTTTTACAGATGCTGTTAAATATTGTTTTTATATAAAAAAGGTAGTTCTGTCTATAAATTCTGTTTGGATGAGCCAAGTTAGAAACCTTAAAATACTGATAAATGCACACCTGTGACCGTACAGTCTGTACTAATGAGGTTAGATGCATTGGACTATATGACTTATTCAAGACTTGCTTTATATAAGAGTACACTTTCATGACTAGGTTTCTTAGTGCACTTTCTAATAATGTCAAATCAAAAGTTTTACTTTAAAGTGCATTTTAAATCATTGTTTTAATAATATTTTGTCATGCTTTAAAGAAGTACACTTAATTTGTTGTGTTGACTAACATACTAAAGCACATTGAATGTATTTTATAATTTTAACTCAAGTTTGTTATTCAATATTACATTTAAAATGAATATATTTAATATAGTTAATAACATTTAAATACAAGGCATCACAGTTTTAATGGAAATGACAATATATTTCAGTGTATTATAAATGTTTGTCAGTACATTCAGCAGTACACTTTAACCATATT
>NW_015786087.1:0-1751 GCF_001515625.1 Sinocyclocheilus rhinocerous | reverse complement strand
CGCGCGGTGGTACTTGCCGATGGCCTCGCGGTATTTTTTATCCTTGTAGCACTGCGTGCCCTGCGTCTTGAAGTCCAGGGCTCGTTTGACCAGGTCCGCCGGCTCGTTTTGGGGTTTCACCATCATCGTACCGCTCTGATGGGGCGCGTACTGCGGGTAGCGCGAGTCTCCGCGGCTCCGTCCACCGGGAGGCTGCGTGACTGTGGAGTTCGCGCTGCCGCTCATGACGCTCATCGTGCCGTTTCTCTTGCGTATCATTCCTTCAAACCTGCCCTGCTCCACGCTCATCCCACCGATTCGATAATTCTCTAAAACTCACGTTTCCGAGGTTCGTTCGTTGCCTCTTTGCGCGTTTACATGCCCGCGTGACGAGCACGTCTTCACGGTTCTGTTTTAAAGATGGATTCCCGGATTATTCACACACACACAATACTGTGACTTTTTCCTCTTTTTCGCCGCCTCTCTCTTTTTTTCAGCAGTCTAGCGGAACGGACAGGGATCGGCACGTCCTGCTCTCACCAAATGACTCAAAAGGGAGTGAGCGAGCGTGCGCATGAAGCCACAGCTCGCGCTGCCCTTAAGAAATGCGGTCATCACGGATGGAGCGCGATAACCGGTCTGTCAGCCCCCCTGCGCGAGCTCTCGTTTCCATTGAAATCCAGCTGAGCGCAACTCAGCCGTTAACAAACGCATTTCACTTGCTCAAACGATGATTTCGTGTGACGTGATTTCTGCCCCCAGAACACAGAACAGAAAACCAGCTGCTGTTGGACACTGAAAAGAACTGTTTACATTTTCATTCTCTTACTTTGATCTTCCCTTGATTCAGAAGACCTGTTCTTCTCTTATTATGCTCACAACAAAGTTATTGTCAACCCACATTCATTTAATTAAGAAGTAATATGGTGAATATCTGCGTAATGGAATGAATCACTTTGGGAAACGTCATGTTTGTCCCACAGGTGTGTGTGTGTGTGTGTGTGTGTGTGTGTGTGTTGTAAGCGGGTGGCTGGTACGGTTGTTGTGTCTGGGTGTGTCGTGTGATTGCGGTAAATCGTGCTGGGTGGAGAGTTCTGCTTTGCTCAGTCTGTTATTATTATACTCTCAAACACATGTGCATGTTATATGCACATAAACTAGTAGAGTTCGATCTGTCTGAGAAAAAACAAGTGCTTTCTTTCTTTTCTTGTCCAGTATTTTTCTTCTAATCTCTGACGTTTTTAAGTTTTTAAATTCCTTTTCCCCCCTATTTTTTCATAACTATTATTCTCTTGACTGCTGATTGAAAGTTTCACGAATGTCAGATGTACTCACTTTAACTCAGCTTCTATACAAATTATTGTGACTGCATGGTCGATATTACTTAAATATTTATATAAATATTTATATTAGTTTTAAACACGTCTATATAGGCTAGTAACTGACAGAATCCTGTTCTACATTTGCTGATCAATATGTTTTAATAAAACGCATATTTTTCTATGTATATATGCATATATTTATTATTACTTTGGGGAATATATGCTATATATCCTGTATGTTGCCAAAAGATGGCAGGTTAGTATAGTTTGTGACTTTATTAGTTATAGACTTATAATTGCTCCTAATACCCTTCTTTTGATTATTTTAAAAAGAAATGTTCTGGATTATTTTACCGATGTCCTCACTACGTTTCTGGACCTTGATCATGTAAGGATCCTTGCTGCATGGGAGGGTCAGAGAGCTCTCAGATTTCATCAAAAATATCTTAA
>NW_015786086.1:0-1850 GCF_001515625.1 Sinocyclocheilus rhinocerous | reverse complement strand
TTTGTCTGCACTGACTGTGCGGCTGTGTGATGTGAACGTGGGTACATATGTACGCATTGACATGGAAGCAGTGAGTGTAAGCGATTTGGTCAGAGGCTGTTTAAGTGTAATGTGTTTTGATGTGGTTTGCATTACATATTAGCCTATAGAACGGGTCGAGGACTAACAAAATATTGAATTTCTTGAGAAACCACCGAGGTCTTACTCATTGTGTTTGGACACAGCTGATTTGACTGTTTACAGTGAGTCTGGGAGGTTGTGCAATGAACGGTCGAGTAAACAATTATACTGTATGCGCATGATCTAAACCGGACTTGAATTTGATCAAAACAATGGATCCGCTGATGACAATTACTCTCAGCATCGCCTGTGTACAACGTGCTATTTAATATTTAAATTCGAAAACTTCACTTTCGGAATGTTTGCGCGCTTGTGATTTCATTCAAATATGGGATGCAGCTTGCTGGTGAGAAACATCCTGTTTACTGTGGCCTTCCTGGTTCAGGGATCATCTTTGACATCACTTTATTGCCTATGGCCGTATTCAAGGTAACCACTCATAGGAGTCACTGTCTGATGTTTTTCCTGATTTTAAAAATCAGAGGAGTGGTTCTCAATTGGTTTTTCTTCACGACCAAGTGGAATAGTTCTCTCAACATTGGTCAATTGTTGTTGGTTCCCATTGACTTCCATAGTAAGGAAAGAAACACTATGGAAATCAATGGGGACCATCAACTGTTTGTTTACCAGCATTCTTCAAAATATATTCTTTTGTGTTCAACATAAGAAAGAAACTCATAGAGGTTTGGAACGACATGAAGGTGAGTAAATGATGACAACATTTTTGTGAACTATCCCTTTAATACACCCTTTTTTTTGAGGGGGCACCAGTGACTTAATCTTTCACTGTAATAATTAATGCAGTGTCTTCAGATCCAATACTTTTAAAATTATGATTCCAAACAGAAACATACATTAACAATGCATTTACTGTCGCTATTCCAGAATATAGTGAATATTAGGAATATATGTTCTGCATTGATTCAGGCTTCCACATATTCTGTAGCTGATTGAAACAAATAAGCACCACAAGTCTAAAACTGCATCTTATTTCTGTGTTTGACAGCACATTTTAAAATTAGGGCTTTAGTCTCTTTGGTCTTCTCTTTAGCCCTTCAAAGAAATGCAACATCACAACACATATTACCTAGACACAGACATATTGATTTTGGTTGATCACAAAAGTCATTTTTACAAAACACTAAAAATGAATATTTAGTAAAATTTTGGACTGATTTCCCCCAACCACCCAAATAAAAATCCCACCTAGGCTAAGTGATATATTTTAGATTATAATCTGTGAAAATCACTGAAAGACGACAGATTTGGGGAATTATTCTTTTTGTACCTACAACAATCGTGGAATTTAAGTATCAAATGAAAAAAATAGTTTTGTATTTGGAAGCTGCATTCAAAATCTGTTAGACTGAAAAATCTGAGGGGCGCATGTTTCCTCAGCTTGAATGGGCATGACCCCTCTGTTATTATTGTAAGCAAAAATGTATTTATAAATGTTAAAAATTACAAATGTTAATAAAAACTGATCATATATTTTCTGAATTAAAATTAAAATAATTATTTTGTTCTTTAAATGTCATTCTACTGGTTTCGTGCTCTTGAAAGCCAAAAAAGTGACACAAACCATGTTGCAAATGAACCCGTATTTAATGTTAAAATAGCCTGGATTCTTTTTTTTCTTTTTTTTGGTAGTGTGTAGTTGTGTAGTTTTGTTCATGGTTTGAGGATGAGGGCATGTCAAGCAAACTTTCCATGTTGGCATCTGTCTAATG
>NW_015786085.1:0-1842 GCF_001515625.1 Sinocyclocheilus rhinocerous | reverse complement strand
TGTGATGTTTTTATCAGCTGTTTGGACTCTCATTCTGACAGCAGCACCCATTTTTGAATGAACTGTTCCTTTAAGATCCATTGAAACTTTCCAATGCACAAAAGGTTCTTTATAGTGGAAAGAAATTCTTAAGAATATTAAAATGCTCTTTACACTAAGAAAGCTGTTCACTTAAAGATTCTTTAGGGAACCTAAAATGGATCTTCTATGGTATATGAAAACCTCATTTGCACCCTTTATTTTTAAGAATGCAGTACACTCTGCTTCAGGGAATCTGGTTCTGTTACGTAATAACCAGCAGCACATGCTAATGGGATCCAGCTGTGAATTTGTTTTCAGGAGACTGAGCGCCTGCACATGGAGCAGGTCATGCTGCAGAGGCAGGTGAGCTGCCTGCAACGGGAGAAAGAGCAGCTGAAAATGCTACTGGCATCCCATGCGTCCATCTGCACACTGGCACAGGACAAACCTCATTCCTTGGACACTTTTTTGTCAGGAGAGCCCCTACCATCCAAAATTTCCATCACAATAAAACAGGAACCTCTGGATGACGTAAGTGGGTCGGGACATTTGGCACTCCAACAGACGGAGAAATGCTCTGAATTACACTAAATTCAATGAAGACGATGACGCACCAGTGCTTTTTATTTTATATCTGTGTAAATACCTCATTACCACTACTAAAGAGACACTCTGTGTTCAACATCCAACTTTTCCTGTGTTAAGAAACCCATTGCAGATGAGAGTGAAATCACTTCTGGTGCTCTTTTTTCCTTGTTTCCATGTAGTGACCATGTCTATTATAACTGTCTTTGAAATAGCAATGATATTTTTTTTTAACAATGGCTGTAAATGACTGGTATTTTTTTATTGTGGGATGTCTAACTCTAAATGCACTGACATTATATGTTTAACAAATAAATAAAAAGGGCTCGACAACAAGAAATATATTGAAAATGATTGTGAATTGTACTGAGTTATCTAGCTGGCTTTAAAGTGAATAATCTGTAATCATTTGGAAGCATCATTTAGAATGGTTTGAAAATCGAAAACCAAATCAATATTGTTTAAAATATTTTAATAAAAATGAAATGTTCAGTAAAGAATTAAAACGTGTTTAGACTTGTTTAACAATTAAATAAACTAAAACAATCTTTCTACATTTATCACAGACACATACATTCTTGTGTTGAGTAAATGTAATTTTTCATTTTTCAGTTGGCAATGAAGCAAATGAAGCAAAACTGCTAACATTTTCAGACTATATGTAACTTCATGGGTATACAAACGCATTCTTGCTCAATATATTCTGAGAAAATATTACAATGTATTTTACATAAAAATATGTAATTAACTTTTTCATTATTATAATTTTTTTTTTCTTCATTGATACTTGAGGACAAGTAAAAGGATTCGTTTATCCAGAATGAAAATTCAGTTATTATTTACTCACCCTTATGTCATTCCAAATCTGTAGTTCTTCTTTTTTCTTCAGGACTCCAATGAAAATATTTTGAAGATTTTTTGTCCATACAGTGGACACACTGAATTGTTGTATACTTAATGTATAGGCAAATAAACAATCAAATCAATACACTGATATTCACTGAAAATATCTCCTTTTATGAAGGGTTTAGAAAACATGAGGATGAGTAAATGATGACACAATTTCCATTTTTGGGTGAACTATCCTTTTAAGCAGTAAGAGTTACATGCAACAAGATACAGCATGCCACATAGCATGCAATAAATGGAGGATATTTTGACATCTGCACAGGCAATGCTCAGGCATGCACGAAGAGCCCCCCTTCCCCATCCCGTTACAAAGGAGGAGGATTTCCA
>NW_015786084.1:0-1849 GCF_001515625.1 Sinocyclocheilus rhinocerous | reverse complement strand
GCCACTAACCTTTCTCAGAGAACATTAGATTCGGAAATTAAATGTGTACCCATGCTAGGCATAATGGTATCACGCTGTTTATAGAGTCTTTTTGTTTGAAATCGGAGGGACAGTTAACAAGGAAATGACCCATAAGGAGAAAGCATAAAGAATGTACCATTCCTGTGTCCAGTCTGTTCAATATTTTAAAATGTGACAAAGATGTGTGAATGTTAGGTACCTCATTTATAATTTCCCTTATTAAATATTTATGGGAGCGCCACAGAAATATGCGTATACTCAATTTGTACTTACCAACATATCTATTTAAATGTTGTAAAACTGCTTAACAAATGCAATAACAAAGTTTCAGGAAAATTTGTTCCAAACCTGACATGCGAGTTCTTTAACATGATAAATGATGAAATCCACTTAGCCTTAGATTTAGTGTGCGTTTAGGGCTCTGAGCTTTGCCATTTTCAGACCTGGAACCTTTTTTTGGTGACACTCTTTAAATGCTCTGTTAAGCGTTAAAGTGAGTCACAATGTACTGCCATTTTACTGAATTTCCCGAACTGGATATTCATTAAATTTTCATTCATTTAATTTAATTTTAGTCTGTTCCTCACAGACAGCTTGAGAAGACTTTTAGAAATTGTATGGACTATGTTTATGGGGTTTTCTGTCCTTTAACAGTTCACTACAAACTTTGGAAAGAGCTGTGTAACAATTCTTCAAAAAAACTCTACTCTGAAAAAAAAAAGAATAACATCATACAGGTTTCGAACAAATTCAGTAAATTATGACAGAATTTTAATTTTTAGGTGAACTGTTCTTTTAAATATTTGACTCTCTCCTATCAGTGTATCCATTTCTAATTGTTGCATAATGCCTGCATTAATTTATATACACTCATGTGCATGCACTTGAATCTGAAAGCTCTGGAAGTCATGAAGTCATCTCACAATGTAGTGTGAGCGGCCCTTCAATCTGTTGAACAACCCCAGAGAGGGCCAAACGTGGGAACGAGATTATGAATGTGTGTGAAAGAGAGAATGAACACCATTTTACTGCTCTTGTCCCTCTAAATAGCCTCTTTATACTGACTGAGACCAACTCAAACACCCACTCCAATTCAGTGACACGCACACACACACGCACACACACACACACACACACAACATCCCCTTCTTGTCCACAAAAACATTCACATTCAGTAATTCAGACGTGAACACCTGCGAAGGGGAACTCAGACTAAATATCAACCAAATGCTTCTTCCAAAATCCCACACAGCTAATTAGAGCTTGGGTACTAGTCTTTCTTTTGTCTTTGGTGATTAGTTGAAACAGATTGGAAATAATTTTATGGTAGATGTATGTGTATAATGTAGAATGCCTCTGTTGACACATCCTATCATGACACTATTTAAATGCTTTAATTTATAATTTGTTTATTAAGAAAATTATAGGGACCAATTCTCACTTTTAACTAATTGCTTATTATCATGTATATTACTAGCATATTGACTATTTATTAGTACATAAAAAGCACATATTCTGCATGACCATATTCTACAGTACATCCTTAATGCTACCCAATACCTAAACTAAACAACTACCTTATTAACTATTAATAAGCAGAAATTAGGAGTTTATTGAGGTAGAAGTCGTAGTTAATAGTTAATAGTGAGAACTGGACCTTAAAATAAAGTGACTTAAAATGTATTTTGATTTAACTTTTTTCACATTTTAAAAATTTCTCAAATTAAAACACAAATTCTTTGAACAGTTCTCTTACCTTCACGTCATTCACATTCATTCTTGTCCCTTTCTTCCCCACGAAAATATCATCTATGTCAACCAGGATGTA
>NW_015786083.1:0-1841 GCF_001515625.1 Sinocyclocheilus rhinocerous | reverse complement strand
AATCATTCTAATATGCTGATTTGCTGCTCAGGAAACATTTATTATGTTTAACATTTATTTATTATGAAAACCGTTGTGCTGCTTCATATTTTTTTGGAAAACTTAATACATTTTTTCAAGATTCTTTGAATAATAAAATGTTCAATAGAACATTTATTTGAAAATGAAATAATTTGTAACTTGGACTTTACTGTCATTTGTGATCAGTTTAAATGCATCCTTGCTAATTTTTTGTTTTAAATCTTACTGACTTTTGACCCCTTTTTTTTGTGTATTATCAGATACAATTCAGTACTTTTCTCTTTTCTTCCTCTGGTTTCTTATCCTATTATTAGCACAAAACTCTTTTCCTGTTTCATTTCCCCTTTGTCTTTTGGCTGTAGTTACATTTTTAATGCTTTTTTTTCTGAAGCAACATATCAGAACTATATACTTATTAGCGCGATATTTTTCATTGGTACTTGATTTTAAGGCTGATTGACTTGTAGACAGTGTGAAGTTTATCTACTGTATATGGCAGTAAAATACATGTGGTGATGCTGAAATGAAGCGGTATGGGGATTGTTATTATTTTGTCATGAATTCTAACTATGACCTTATGTTATTGCTAACCTTGAGGTTAATAGTATATTAAACGGAAACCTTTTAAAAGTTGACTGTTGGATTCAGAACACATCCTGATCCACAGCTATCAGAATTGGGTGCTTTTTTAGCTAGGTTTTTTATTTAGAAGCATTTAATCTACATTAAAACTTTGTTGGATGTTCTTTATCTCCTAAGTTTCTATTGTAGCATGCTTCCAGTAGTTAAAGAACCTTGTCCCGTACTCAGTTAAACAGCTGTAGTTTCAATATTTCAGTTCTTGTGAAGTTGTGAAGGGTCTGTTGACTATCACATGATGATGTCACTGTGCTCATCTCGGTGTTATTAACACTAATAGTTTCTCTGTCTCTCTCTCGTTTCAGACGCTCTTTGCTGTTAAACTTGAGAAAGAGCTGAGCTCTCAGACGCAGAGGTGAGGAAGGGGTTAAGCTCGCTGTAAGATGATACACGTCCCTCATTTAGCAACTTTGACCTCTCACTCAATTCATATTTCTCGTAATCCCTTACATTTCTCAGTCTTACGGAGGCTTAGATTTCTGCTTTATACACAGCGTCTGTTTTCCACTGATGGACAGAGGTATGAAACTTCAAGTACTATGGTTGGAGTTGCAGCAACTTTTGTAAATTATTTCTTCTCTAAAAAGGGATCAAATTTTAATTTAAAACATTTTCAAATTAAATTAGTAGCAAAAATTTGAACACTTAAATTTAAAAAAAAAATGTTACATATTATTTCCTCTCCCAATCACATAAAATATTTCATTTAAATTTAGATTTTTTTAAATTATTTTACATTTTAATTTTTGTTACTTTGTATTTTTATGATTATTATTATTCTCTCAACCACAAAATATTTAAATTCACTTGATTACCAGAGCATATTTAGTTTCTTTTTTATTATTTTGCATTTAATTTTTTTGCTGCTTTGTTTATTTAGGATTATTATTCCTCTATCAACCACATAAAATATTTAAATTCACTTTTTATGATTACCAGAGCATATTTCGATTTTTTTTCTTTCTTTTTCTTTCTTTTTTTTATTTTACATTTAAATTTTTGCTACTTTGTGTTTATTTAGGATTATTAGGTCTCTATCAACCACAAAATATTTAAATTCACTCATTTTTTGCTACTTTGTGTTGCTTTAGAATTATTATTTCCCTTTCAACCACACAAAATATTAAAATTAACTTTCTAACTTAAAGGAACACTCCACTATTTTTGAAAATAGGCTCATT
>NW_015786082.1:0-1846 GCF_001515625.1 Sinocyclocheilus rhinocerous | reverse complement strand
GCCAAAATTATTATCCTATGTTAATACTTTCAGGAAGTGTGATTTGATAGCAATATAAAACTTCGTAGCCACTCATTAGGTTCAAGTGTGAGCCATGACTGCATTTGAAAAGCACACAAAGAAAAAAAACCAATAGCTCAGTTTAGATGTATTTTCTTATTCATAAATGTTTCCTGATACTTATACATTCATATTTTCCAAGTGACTTTGATTATATAAAATCTAAGACTAAAGGTAGAACATTATAAATGAAAATATTACAATAGACCAATAATGGGTGAACCATGAACTGTGAGCGAGGGCAGCGTTTTCACGCATCTGTCCTATGATCCGATTTCAGCTTAGTGTTGAATAAAGATAAAAGTGGTTTATATTTTTAATTTGTTGATTGAAAATGGGGGAAGGGAGAAAAAAGGCTATTATGTCTTCAATGAAAATTGTATTGAAATTAATCAGCTGATGGATGCGGTGGTCGTGGAGAATGTGGTAGTTTGAATATGGTGGTGTTTTGGTGTAATCCTGGATCAAGGGGAAGAGTCTATATGAGAGGCCTGATGCATCAAAACCTTAGTATTCACATTATAATCAATGAAGCTGTCTATAATGAAAGCATCCATTGTGCTTTTGTCATCATGACATGGTTTTATTTTTTTTTATTTCTGATGTCTGAAATAAGTTGGATTTATTTATTTATTTACAAATATCATATGTGTTGATGGTTTTGCATGAAATTCATTATTTAAAAAAAAAAATCTTCTAACTACTAACCGTTAGTTTTAACCATATACTGGAAAGATGTTTAATGTTTTCGCAAGATATCTCTATTCCTCACCAAGGCTGCATTTATTTGATTAAAAAATACAGTAAAACAGTAATATCATGAAATATTACAATCTAAAATATCTTTTCTATTTAAAGTGTAATTTATTCATGTGTTGGCAAAGCTGATTTTTCAGCAGCCATTACGTCAGTCTTCAGTGTCACATGATTCTTTAGAAATCATTCTGATGCTGATTTGCTGCTTAAGAAACAATATTATATATGTTGAAAACAGTTGTGCTGCTTAACATTTTTGAGGAAACTGTGATATCTTTTAAGATTCTTTGATAAATATAGTTCAAAAGAACAGCATTTGTCACTTTTGATAAGTTTAATGCATCTTTACTGAATAAAAGTATCAATTTCTTTAAAAACTTTTGAATGACAGTGTATATTCTACATGTTGTAGCAGTACCTCAAGCTCACAGCTGATTGGTCCATGTTAGTGAGCAACTTTGGTACTTTCAGTGTGAACAGCTGCTGATGCAGGATCCAATTTTCTGTGAATGCCAAACAGAACACAAACAACATTTATTAGAGATTTGATTCATAGGTGTTGGTCAAGCTCAACTTATTACTGCAATTATGCACCTCCTAGTTGTATCTTCGGTCTTAAAATTGATGTATACAAACACACACAGTTCTAAACTGTTCTTTATTTGTTCAGGGGCAGATGTTTTGCAAGTTATTTGCATGTTAAACAATGTAAACACAGTTTTAGTGGCATGATCAGAAATTAGAGCATGGCACATAGAGCTTAATGAGCTTAACACCACAAAGTATGTTTTGAGTCTCAAAGGCCTGACTAATGAGCGCTTCTCTCAAACAAAGAAGCATGCTTTAGGTGAAACTTCTGTGAAAATATAAAACATTATGATTAACACTGTATAATGTTTATTTTTTGCATTGCTTGGAAGGCAGCAAAAAAGTGATTTTTCAAAGTTGTAAATTAAATTTATTGGATTATAAGAAAACATTTCGACTTCAAAATTCCATGTTTAATTCAATGTGTTACTTGCTGTTTCTT
>NW_015786081.1:0-1850 GCF_001515625.1 Sinocyclocheilus rhinocerous | reverse complement strand
TCCCCAAATTTTCCCTACCTTCATTTATGCGTGGGAAAGCAGTGCTGAAGCTACTTGTCTCAGCGCTGCTAATCAGCAAGTACAGTTGCCAAGAGTAAGCCAGGTTAATTAGCCAAAACTCAGCAATTAGCTATCATTTTAATGATCTGTATCCCAGTGTTCTTTTGAGGCAAAGACCTAACAGGACACCGTATTCTAGAATATTCCGTACATTTTCACAGCCGTGTCATGGAACACATTAGGTTGAAAGCAGAATCTTGTGGTCTGTAGGGTTGAGTCAGTCTATTGAAACCTTCAGTGTTTTTCTGTCCTTTCATATGACATTGTACATTTATTTAGGGGCTGTACTAGCTTATGTAACCAAGCTTTCATTTAGTCTGAGTCGGATTCAGCTCATCCTCTTGTGTCCTCAGAGAGCGATTTTTAAAGTTATGCAGCATACACTATCAGCTGTGTAGTAAATAACTATCAAAGTTATTATGACTCCAGACAGATCCTTCAGCTGAAGACCTGTTAGATATTTAGTTAATGAAGAGTGTCTTTGCAAGTACTCTGGCAAATGTGGTTCAACCTCGGTGTGATTATTTATTTATTTATTTTTTGAGGAAAATGTAAACCATCCGTGACAGACTGTGATAAATCCCTCTGACTATGTTATTCTCTGTTTCTAAGATTACCTTTTGATTCAATATGATTAAATAAACTCGATAATAATTTTTTTAAGATTTACAATTACAAAAAAAAATCAATAAAAATGAATAATATTGTTCTCATTATTAACTAAATCATGCGTGATATATTTCTTATTACACAAAAAGTTGATTAAAAACTGACAAATAAAAATAACATTTGGCTTTATATATTGCAAATCAAAACCTTGACTTTTTGATTCAACGTGATTAAAAAGGAAAAAAACTAGATAAGTATTTTCAAGATTTACGATTACATTAAAAATTTGAATTAATAATATCGTGCTCATTAATAATTCAAACATGTGCAATAATATTTTTATTATTAACAAAATACTTGATTTTAAAACACTGAAAAAAAACAACAACACTTTTTTATATTGTAAATCAAAACCTTGACCTTTTGATTCAAAGTGATTAAACAGGAAATAAACTGGATAAGTATTTTTCAAGATTTGCAATAACATTAAAAAATTTGAAGGAAAAATATTGTTCTAATTATAGTTCAATCATGCGCAATAATATTATTACCTAAATACTTAATTTTAAACAACTGAAAAACAAAAAACATCAAATGGTTTTATAGACAGTAAATCAAAACCCTGATCTTTTCTCTTTTCATATTAAAATGATGGTAAATGATGGATAGTACACTTAAAGTAATTGCAATGTGCCACCTCTGTGGTAACAAAATCCTGGAAGGAAGGTAACCCTCTAGAAACCAGCAAATCTCATTTTGGATGCGTAATCACTGATACCCCTGATTATTTCCAGATTGAACCTAGAGCCACATTTACCAAAGAATTCAATAACAGATTTGATGTTCAAAGCTTCAGGGGACATTTAATCTCTTACTGGGTGCTTTTTCTGCTATCTTACTATGCGTGCGCTTGTGTGCTTATTGATGATCATGCAATAAGTTGTTGTTATCAAGGTGTCCTGCACCTTTGCCTTCAGTTTCTCAGCTCAACATCATAGGTCTCGTCTCGATCTGCATTGCGGTTCCCCTCTCTAAACCCCAGCCCCCTGCCAAAGGGCCTTTTCCATACGCACCATGCACACAGTCAACTTTATCTGCAGCATCAGCTTGGGAAGCACGCCCACCCACTTCCCAGCATGCAATGCCTCCCTTTGTCAACATAAGTGTTTCCTCCCCGCCAG
>NW_015786080.1:0-1849 GCF_001515625.1 Sinocyclocheilus rhinocerous | reverse complement strand
CGTTCCCTCGAGGAACTAGGGTTACATACATAACCTGAGACGTTCTGCTTCCTTTAATTCCGGACTGCCAGAGCGGTATCCTAATTTACCTAGTGGAGTATTTCTCTGGTGCTCATCTGTTTGGTGCTCAGGTGGACAGCCTATAAAGACACGTCATTACGTCATGCATGTTCTCTTTCCTATTCTCGTCTTGCGGAAAAACTGTTGAAGGTGAAGCTATGGAGCTTTATTCATAAATAACTTTGGACACTCGTTGGCGAGTGCTTCGATTTTTCATTGCTTATCGATATACTATTAAATGACTGAAAGATAAGCAATGTTAAGTGGCTGCGTGTTGCCTTAATTTAACAACCTTAGTTTATATTTCAGTTATTATTAAGCTGCATTGGCGCAGCTGGTCATTCAGTAATTTTGTTCAAGATACATTGTAACGTTACTGAAGAAGTTGTTCAGTTGCTCTAGACTGCAGAGTTGAAATTATTATTTTATTATTATTGTTTTTCCCCATTATTTGTGCAATGGCGAGCTGCACGCTGTGTGACTCACCTATGGAATTAGATTATGGTTATGATCTTTGTATATCTTGTCTGGGACCTAAGCACCTTAAACAGGCCCTTTCAGATATTTGTCCTAGCTGTAGTTTTTGCCGTTAGCAATTCGTGAAGCCTGCCTTGCACATTGGAATGCTCAATCAGATTATTCATTACTCCCCTTGGAAGCAACCTCTTCAGAACGTGGAGTTAAAAGGGTGGCAGTGGCGGTTGTTCCACCTCCCAAGAAAAAAGGTGAAGACCTCCTCTGCGTTGGACCACAGGGTGGATCAGCTGGATGAAGATATGGGCTAGATTCAAGCACTGTTGGCTTCTATGAAAAAGAATAATGAGGAGCAGCATTTAACAGAAGCTAATACAGCTGATCCTGGTATGGAGATACATTTTGATGTGGTCTCAATGTCTGCATCTGACTCCTTTTTTGATGAACACCATGTCAAGACAGAGACAGTTGTAAGCCCAGTATCATTGCGTTCATGCAGTATCATTGCGTTCATGCAGAGTTCAGGTCATGATGGTGAACCACTATCAGTAGCAAATCCTTTGCATGGTAAATTAAAGGTGGCTTTGGCAAAACTCAACCTTGATGCTCCACCTAGTACAACTAATCAGGCTCCTAATCTGTTTTGCCATGCTTCTGGTCAGGCTAATGATTTAGTTGTCCCACAATGTGGTGACTTCCTTAGAGAATTATCATTTGGTTTCAAGAGTGCATTGACCATGCGGCCTGATAAGGCAACGCGTATGCTGTCTAGTATAGCAGATGCAGGGTCAGTTGGCTTGGATTCAATGCCACCGGGAGAAACTGTATTGGCATCACTTGCTGTGCAGGCTGGTTAGGTGCTGCGTTCTGAGCTGCGCTGCCCACAGCCAGAATATAAAAGGACTGATACACTTGTGCATAAGATGTACAGTGCTGTGGCGAATGGTGGATGCATCTCAAATACATTGGCGCAGTTGCTATTGGCACTCAATGCTTCACTACCTTCATCAGATAATTCAGGATGTGCTGAAATACTACAAGCTTCACTCCAAACCGTTGGAGCAGCTGCGTCAAAATGTGACAGATCTCTGGGTCTTCTGACACAGCTAAGGAAACAGGTGTGGCTAGCCCAGACTCCATTGCCGAAATCTGGTAAGAACATTTTGCACCAACTTCCCCTAGTTCTGGGACAGGTGTTTGGTGCACAGGCTCAGGAAGTATGAGACAGATGTCTTCTTGTGTCTGAAATGCGTTTGAAGCATTTAAGGTGACAAACTACCTTTAGGCATCCTGCACAGTATTTTTACTATTCCCA
>NW_015786079.1:0-1847 GCF_001515625.1 Sinocyclocheilus rhinocerous | reverse complement strand
GATATAGTCACAGTTATCGTTTATTGACCTTATTGTCGTCTCGTCTTAGTCGTGGGAAAAAAGATTGTCTACAAACATTTTTCGTCAAACAATAATCAGAATGAGAGAAAAACATGCATACCTCCAATGAGATGGTGCCACATCTCTGCGTAGATTTCAGTGGTATCCATTTGTAAATGCTGTAGCAATCAAAGGACCCTGAAAGCATATCATGTGTAAGATGTTGAGCAGAATAACAAGCTGTATGAAAGCAGTGATTCTAACACACTGACAGATTCAGATAGAATAATTTACATATTTCTCTTTTATGAACAGTCTGAAATTCATTCTTCTCATGTACAGAATCAAGAACTCCACTTTAAGAGAACATTTATTCACAAATGATACTGATAAAAGTGGCAATGAATCTGCTCTCTGCCTGTCATTGAGAGCAGACCTGCTCATGAAAAAGCATGGCTAGTTGGGCAGCAGCAGATGTTTTGGATGCTGGTTTGTCCCTGGCAGGTTTCTTAATTAGTCTAACCAGAACACCACTGTGGAGGGTTCCCAAAAATATCAACCAATGAATCGGTGTCATTTAGAAGAATTTCTTTTCCAAATTGAATTTTAAAAATGACTGTATTGGGACTAACAGGACCTTCTAATATATGTGATGGTATAGAGCCCTTTCTCATTCAGGAAATTCGGTCTTTAGGCCCCATACTGCCAAACATCACCATGTATCTTCAGATGTTTGCTGCTTCTGTTTTAAAAGTGCTATTTCATTTATTCTGCTACAATCCACATCAGAGTACCTAGGAGACCTCCAAGCATAAAGAAAATACAAGTAGAAAAGTATTTGTCCTGATTCTTCTTCCATGGAGCTGATCAGTCCTGAATAAATAAATCCTGCCCATTGTCAGACTACGTTTGTGAACTTACAAACCCACACGGCTGATTTAGAGGGCAAAACGGCAACCTGTCAACAAGCCTTTCTGAGAAACACAGCCGCTTATCAGGCCTGTCATCAGACTATTGTGTGCATGGCAGGACCGGATCTGTCTAATCCATACAAATAAATCAAAGTCAGTCTCACACCCGCTGCTTTAGAGGGCAGGAAGGAAAGGCTTTCTTAAGTTTATATTGGCTTTTCTGCCAGGTTTCCTCATTTTAAGAATTGTGGGTATTTCATCCTGGATGTGTGTTGATATTATAAGTTGGAGGGGGGTGGGTTTCAGTAGGTGGTGAACTGGTGACACGTGTCAGAAAAATAAATGGAGACGAGCATTTTAGTTCTGCGTCATTTCCCGTGTTAATGTTCTGCACGGAGACTTCAAGAACTACACACACACATCTATCAGTCCAGCTGAACGAATGCACACTAAATTTGGAATTAATCGCATAGCACAAAACGGCACTCACTCAGAAACACACTAATGCTGATGAATATGAATTTTATGAATTCATGCAGTGACAAGTTTCTGCTCACTTCAGTTTCTAACCAGCAGTTAATATTCCTGCTATCAGTGAATTGTCTTTATACACAATAAACAGCATTTATGAGCAGTTCTTCACCAGTTTAGCCATTTAATTTTCATTCGACAAACTACAGAAGCAATCTCTGAAGTAACTGTCTTGCTCAAGGGCCTAATGGTGATAGCTAACGGACAGCCCGTGTAGAATCAAACCGTTTAATTAGCAGCTAAGATCTTTATCCACTAGGCCACATCACTCCTGTTGTCAGGGACGTGCACAGACATTTTGAGGGGCCGGGGATCAACTGGAAAAAAGGGCACTTCTCATATTTATTAAATTTTTTTTCGAAACAAAACGTTAAATATATTAGGGGTGTGCGATATTGACAAAAA
>NW_015786078.1:0-1848 GCF_001515625.1 Sinocyclocheilus rhinocerous | reverse complement strand
AGTTATTTTTCATGAGCTTTGACTGTCATATGAATGTTTCACAAAGACATTAAACATCTGAAATTGAAATTTACAGTCACTACAAACTTTATTCCTCTACAAAATATAAGAGAACTATAAACTAAAAAAAATAATCATTTTACGTCACCACTGTGGACCCAAAACACGAGTTGGTGGTTTAAACGGCAAGCAAATATACACTAAAACACATTCATTTCTTCCCAGACTTCTTGATGCCACCTCCAGCTACGGAAAGAAAACAAAACAGAATTGCTTGTTGTGTGGAAAAACACAAAAACTATATAGAAAGATTGTGTGGTGGCTTTATGTCTCTTACTTAAAGGTCCTTTTCCAGTAGCCTTGGCTTTCAACTGTTCCATTGCTTTCTGCTCCTCTTTCTGTTTCTGTTTGAAAGCCATGTCCTCCTGTAGGTACGGGTAATGAAAATGCACAAAGCATTATTTCTGAATTTCCCTAGTCATTACTTCACTCTAAGCAGCTTATCTGTATTCTCAGTGTTTATGTAGAAACACTTCAGCAGAAACCTCGATGTACAAGTGAACTTAACTTACATCGTCCATATCCTTCGACTGCTTTTTGGCAGCCTTGAGGGGTTTCTTTTTACCTCCTGCATAAATAAGTATTTGGATACCATTATAACATCAATAAATAAAAATAATACATTTGACAAAAAATGTTTAATATACACATTTATTAAAATGAATGATGAGTTTTAAATAGATTTTCAGTGTAACATTACAAAGAGACACCAACCCACTCATTAAAATGTGAAATGTCTTAATACGGCTAATGCTGATAGCATCGTGAATATAAAGATAAACAACAAGTTAAAGATCATCGGAACTTCTCGTTTTTATTTTATGCGACGTTCTACTACGCGATGAAACGGTTTTTGCATTTTATTTGATTTTTACCTTCTCTTCCAGACATACTGCTCAGATTATTCAACGAACGCTTTTTTTCGAGTCAGTCCTCGCTGCAGCCTCTCTTGTTTTTTTCCGCGCTGTTAAAACCCCAGCGGTTACCCGGATGTAGTGTTCCCGTCAAGTGCCTGATTCATCTTAGCGAATCGGTTCGTTCGGACGGTTAATCGAAATGAACTGGATCATAAGCTAATTTGATTCGTTCGAGTCGTGGAGTTCCTAGAACATTCGGACACGGTTTCCCCCCCCGCAATCTTATAATCTCCCCACTGTTGTTTGTTTTGGTTAATGCTATATAAAAAAAAAATCGTATAGTCGAGTGATTTGCAAATGATTCGCGAATCGGTTCAAATGAATCGTTAAAAAATGAATCTTTCGAAAAGAGCACCACCAGCCAGTGCCTGAAAGAAATGCTCTCATGCAGCACGATGACATTTCAGGAAACTAGACAGAAATATTATATAATATACAGCCTTTAAACATGAGAAATTACTGACCCGAGCAGAAACGTCACGAAACGGAGAATCGCTGGTATGAGTTTGGTTGGTTCTTGTCCTGAAATTAATTCAGTTAGAAATGTAAACATTGTTTGCCGATTCATTCATCAGCTCGACAATCAGTTTAAATTAATTTATAATAACAGTTTCGGGACCAATACACATATAACAGCAACATCAGCGTCATACTTACTTTGAACCTAATTATTTTTCTGTAATTCACTTGTAAATTACCAACATGGACAACTTTAATTTATGTTGTGTTACTGACTTTCAAAAACGAAACTAAATTTAAGTAAATGTCCTATTTAGCCTATATTTATCATTGTCAACCTCTCTATTTTTTTTGTATTTGCAAATGCAAACAAAGTTAGCTAGTGGAGCTAGAAAACATCCATCTTTTTTTT
>NW_015786077.1:0-1826 GCF_001515625.1 Sinocyclocheilus rhinocerous | reverse complement strand
GATAGATAGATAGATAGATGATGGATGGATGGATGGATGGACGGATGGATGGATAGATGATGGATGGATGGATAGATTGATGGATGGGCAGATGGATAGATAGATAGATAGATAGATAGACGGATGGATGGGCAGATGGATGGATGGATGGATGGATGGATGATGGATGAATGAATGGACGGATGGATGGATAGATGATGGATGGATGGATTTAAGGATGAATGAATGAATGGACGGATGGATGGATAGATGATGGATGGATGGACAAATGGATGGATAGATGATGGATGGATGGACAGATAGATGATGGATGGATGGATGGATGCTGCTCCTTCACATCCAGCGGGGGACGACAGGCTGCGTGTCAATGTGCACTTGATTCGTCAGATGAAATTATGCATTTTATTCACAACATGAGTTGCACATTCAGATGAGCACCTGCCGTCACCTGCCGTGTCTTTGTGTCATTGTGCAGTGAGTAATCTCTCATATGATGCATCTGAGTGAATTAACCTGCTAGTTAAGTGGTTCAGTTCACCAGTTTCAGCTCTGTCAGTTCTGGACATCAATCCGCAACATACATTTTTTCATTTTTTTCATAGAAAATCCAGACCATTTCCACTAAATATGTGGCATTTCCTCAGAAGATGGCAAGCTTGCGTGTGAAGCAGCTAGTGTGTTTCCACATCACTGCCATCCAGACTTCAGTCATCTCAGGAGGAAGGAAGCACTGCTCGTGCTTTTGCTGAGATCAGGAGAAAGCAAACATGACTCTGCTGTGTTTGTCACAAATAGAGGAACAGCGATGAACAGCGTCTCCTTCCTTCTCATGTCACCGACTGCCACTCCATGCTTACTGTGTTTCAGCATCTACGAGCAGGAGACCTTTGCTTTGGCCATGATTGTGACATCTGTAGGGCTGAAAATACACGAACACAAGCGCCATTTCACTAATAGTTCCAAAAGAGCTGAGAAAGCAATAGCTGGAAATAGTATACCTGAAGTTCACTTGTAGTATAGTTACTACACTACTAAAGAAAGAGTTGGATGTAAACTAGTTGTGTACTCAACATTTACTACTGATATACACTTAACATACACTTTAAAAGTAAACTTCTATAAACTCAAAGGAGGGCCAATTTATTCCCAAGAAGTATTGAAATTGTGCACATACAAGTATACTACTATTACTTAGATGTTAGTATGCGTAATACATTGAATATACTTAAATAAATATACTTGGAAGATATGTATAAAATATCCATAAGCATAACAATAACATTGACAGGCAACATTGTACATGAAAATATTTTTATTAAAAATCTGAATTATAAATTCATTAACAGATCAAACAAAAAACATAGACAAGGAAAACAAATAATATCCATCTTCCAATCATCTGTCCATACTCCATACATCTGTCCATCTGTATTCTTCAAAGTGTACAAAAATGGGTTAGAAATATATAACATATTACAAATATATGACACATAAATACATTTGTTGTATAGTTCGATACTAAAAAAATACTTGTAATACTAAAAAAACTAGTTGTGTATACAATATTTACTACTATTACACTTAAAGTACACTTAAAAGTATACTTGTATAAATTAAAAAGTGTACCAGAGAAGTAGTAGTGCGTTGAACTATAGTACTTGGAAAATATACTTGAACGTTACTTAAAGGGATAGTTCTCATTGACTCTCATAGCATTTTTTCCACACTCTAGAAGTCAATGGCTACCATCAACTGTTTGGTTACTAACATTCTTCAAAATCTCTTCTTTTGTGTTCAACAGAAGAAAGAAACTCACACAGGTTTGG
>NW_015786076.1:0-1778 GCF_001515625.1 Sinocyclocheilus rhinocerous | reverse complement strand
TATATATATATATATATATATATATGTTAATATGTTATATATGTCAATATGTTAAGTTAATGTAAACATTAATAGTAATAAATAATAATCTCATATAAAATGCAAAATATGTGAAACAATCATCACATGTTTCTGTTTATATTACTAATATTAATATTAAAAATGAATCAAACTATTATGTTACCATGACTTATGCAGCTCTCACCAACTCACCAAGTTCCTGTACTTATGGCTAAACAGCATTTAGAGAGCTTTCAGAGCACAGCTTCACTTTTCATTGTGCTGAATCAGCAAACAGGAAAACTTTAGGAGGCTTTTGAGAGTGCTGCTTCCCTCTCCTGCCTCGAGTGTCTGTGAACCTGGTGAACTTTGGGCGCGTGCCAGTTCAGCCAAATTAACAGCCCAGCCCGACAATGTGAGGATGAATTAAGCACACAGGCACCGCTCCATTTTACCCCGCACTGTACAATTAGGGAACAAAACTCCTTCACAAGCCAACAAGCGCAAACAATAAGTGAAGTCGTCCATTTGGCAAGCGCTTTCTGTCTGGCACGTAATTGTCTGAGTATATAATAGACAGTGGTTCCTAGGGTTTCCTTAATACTGTCAGACAGCACAAGTCCATTAACCTGCAGACAGCAACCACAACACCTGAAGCCAACACTCACGCTGCTGATCTCGCTCAAATAAAAAGACGTCTTCTAAACACTCAGCACAAACACTATACAGGACATGTTTATGAAGAGTTTTAGAGGAAAAATGAACATCTTCCCCTCCACTGAAGCTCACAAACTAGTGCAGATATGCAAATATTTAAACCTGTATGAATACAATTCAATAAATAAATCAATGATATAACTAACTAACCTTCTATCTATCTATCTATCTATCTATCTATCTATCAAACAAATAAATTATATAACTAAAATGATATAACTAACACTCTACAAACAAATAAATAAATACAGGACATGTTTGTGAAGATTTTTAAAGGAAAAATGAAAATCTTCCTCTTGGCTACAGCTCATAAACTAGTGTTTGCAAGTTGATGATCTCAGGCTTGACTCCAGAAACACTCGCCAAAATAAGTTAGAAGACTGTAGTGAGAATTAAATAGAGCAGAGGGCAAAGATCCTGCCTCATCTCGCACTTGTGTGTGTGTGTGTCTGTGTGATCTGTGCCAAACCACTACCCCCTTATTACAGTGATTTCACTTCTCTAGAGTGGCTCCACTGTGGCTCATCAACCCCCTCCACACGCACACACACACACACACACACACCGCAGTCCCCTGCATGTACCCTGCTATTAGGGCTTCTCTCGGTGAACTCGCCTGGGTCATAAAGTCTGAAGCTTTTTACCACATCATCACATTCTCTCATACAACATCCCCAAACGCGTGTCATCAGCTTTACTTCGTTCTGATTGGCCGACACAAGCTTTGATATTGCAGGCAGCGTTGAAGAAGTTCAGGAGAGTGAATTTGAACTGAATCTGGCCACAACACACAGGACGCTCAACTGCAGGAATGGGAAATGGAATGGGAAAGACAGGAAAAGGAATCTATACCTAACTGTACAATTATATTTATGCATATAGCAGACATTTATTCAAAACAATTTACAAAAGAGGACTAAAGCAATCTGTCTAAGAGCCAACAATATTTGTAATACACTACTAGATTACGAAGCAAGCTGGAGAAGAAAAGAAATGCAAAGAATATATTTATTATTATTACTTTATATATATATTTTTTTTTTTAGAAATTTAGAATGTTT
>NW_015786075.1:0-1847 GCF_001515625.1 Sinocyclocheilus rhinocerous | reverse complement strand
ATTTTTAAATTGACAAATTACAAATATGTAAATTTGGTTGCATTTATCTATTGAAATCAATGTCTGTCTGCCTATCAGAATGCATCTATAATAAATTGTATTTGTAATTGATTGTTATATAATCAATTAAATTATCTGCAATAATTAAAATTAAATGTTACAAATGTTATTAGCCTCATTCATTTTAATTAAAAAAAGTTTTGCAGAAAAGTATTTGTAATAATTATTATTTATTATAAATGTATAATAAATTATCAAAATGCATTTGATAAAGGTATTTAAATTTGTCATATCTATCTATTATAATTATTGTCACATCTGTCCGCCTATCTGTATCTTAATTTAAAAGCATTGCTTTCCTCACAGTTGCCATTATATTATTTGAATAGTTCAAAAAAATGGTGTCAGGTGCAATGCACAAATCACAGGACTTATTCATGCACACTGTCAAGCATTCCTGCAGCACAAAACAGCTTCAGCCCACGACTGACCTTCATCGTCTTCCTCTGCCTTGAGGTGTGAGCGTTTTACTGTATTTACATACTTCACAGAAGTCAGATGGGAGCAACTGAGCAAGACGACACTTTCTCGGGTTGCCTTTCCTCGGACAGGGGTTGAATATTCTCATGATTTGTTTTGAAAACAGAAGGATAAGCCGCATAATTCGGTTTAGATGTTGACGCCGAGGCTTCGGAGGAGAGAGGGAGCTACTAAAATGACAAAGAGAGGAAAAGAAAACATTATACACTTTTATGACTCCACATATGGACAGCAGAGAAGAGTTTCGGTGTTACATCACCAGCGCTAACGCTTTTATTGGCCGTGTCTGACACAAAACTGCACATTAACAGGTTGACGCAGTCAGTCTCGCCACTAATAACAATGACATCGCAAATACAAATGACACACTCTGCTGTTATTGTTATCATTTACCTAATGAGTGTATAAGCAGACCCAATGCTTGGCAGCCAGAGACGATATTTGAACACAGGAGCTGATTAAGTGCAATTCGCACACAATCACTCAGTGGAACCAGAATCTTGTTTATGAGACGGAAATCTGTTCATCTATTTGTGCCAGTGGGAAGCAGAGCGCAGGAAACACATCTCTGGAAGAGTCACGCAGATGCCACCGACTCTTGGAATAATACAGCTGCAAATGGAATACCGAGTGTCCCTCGGAGAGCTCTTGTCACCGAGTCTTTATCTCCGAATAATCTGCTTGGATTGGAAGCGTTTCAGGGCTTCCTGCAGCTACATGATGAAGAGAGAGTAGGGAGAGCGGAGGTTGACAATCAGCCACATGGCGCTCCCCACAGTGGGCCGGTCTCCAGGGGGAGGCCTGGAGGGAGAGTACATGCATACTTACACACACACACCTGTGTTGCGTGCGTTCTCAACCACCGCCGATGGACAAGTCTCTCTCAGCGGTGGTCTCCAAGTGGTCCATTTTCCCAGGAAGGAGATATTTGACCAAAAGACCTGGGCTTTCAAGCTCAACCAATCATTGGCGGGGTTCACGGGGCCTCTTTTAGATCGAGCACGCTCACACTTTTAAGACGATGGAGAAAATGCATTACGGTAGTGTCAGGAAAGTTAAATCGAGTAAAGATCAGGGGGCAAAAAGCATGACATTTCTCTAAGACTGAAGTAGGAAACGGATTACAGGGATTAAAGGAATCAAAAGCATTCGAGGGATAGTTTACAAAAATAATATTAATGAAACATTAAATAAACATTTAAACATTATTCATAACTAAATAACATTATTTACTCACTCCTACATGCTTGCAGACCTGCAAGACTTTAATTTTTCTGTGGAAAACTGAATATTTTTGAAAATATCCT
>NW_015786074.1:0-1843 GCF_001515625.1 Sinocyclocheilus rhinocerous | reverse complement strand
TGTTTCATTGTAGTTTGTGTAAATTAGTCAATAATGTTAATAATTGTATATTAGAAATGTGCAAAATATATACATGGAAAAAAATGATATTATAATTTTACTATACTGTAACGTAGCATTTGCATATATTATTCATGTCTGTAATACTACTTTGAATCATCTGTAGAGCAGGAGGTTCTTGATATAATGCTTTAGTTCGGACTAAACACAATGTTCCTATTAACCATTGCAGATTTTGCATAAATTTGCCTTCTGGACAGATGATCAACGCATGTTTCACCACTGTCACAATACATGTCATTTAATATGTTAGACTAAAGCATTATTAAAAGCTTTTAAAAATTGGAGTTGTGTATATTCCCATATTGCACTATATTTAATGCTACAATTCACACATCAAATCATCATCTGATTTTTTTGTATCTGGTAGATTACTTACACATTGTAGTCCATTACTGATTAGAAATTACATGACAAAATTGTACTGTAATGTATTGGATTGCACATATTAGGTAATGTATTCTGATTACTTTTAGATTACTTTTGACCTAACATGTAAGAAAATATATTCCATGCTTTATCATCAACATTATGAAGTACATTAAAAATTACATGACACCAGGGTTACTGTGAATATGTAAATGTGTGAAATATTATGTATGCCTCTTATGTATAGACAATTCTGTGAATTCTAGTGAAAATACATTTTTGCTTACATGTGAGAAACGGCACAGGTTTTAAGATTCAAAGTTAATAAGAAATAATGCTCATTTATTAATACGACAACTGTATTTTATTTTATTGAACTTGAAACATTTCCAGAATCATCTAAACATAGGCAAGTGTATAAACCACATTTTTCAAAGTGTATATGTATTTATGATTTTAAATTGACAAAAAGTTATTTTTTTAAGCAGCAAACAACCAAGTTCAGAATCATACTTGCTGTAGACTAGTTAAAACATTCAGCATGTTAAAATTTCAGTCCGACAAGCATAGTGTTTTTACACCACAAGTCTTGTGGCATGTATGTGCAAAAGGGTTAAAATCCGACCTCACTGCATTTCGGGACGCTTTCCAACATGACGTCATTCTAAACATGTATTTTCAAGAACATACAAAACATGAATAAAGACAGCAGGATGGAGAATAAACAAGAACACTGTGGGATCTGTATACATTAGAGCTTCCAGCTGCACCTGAACTTACTGTATGAGTCCATGGCACAGTTTGTGTGTATTACAGACTGAAGCCTGATACAGTGAGATGCTGGGCTGTGTTTCTCGCCTCAAAGTATGAGGTGTCAGTCTCATCATCAGGCTGAGGGATGAAGGGCATAGTCTGATGGTGATGGTTTTCCCAGTCCACACCTTCAAAGAACAGATGACCCTTCAGCTCTACAGAAAGACACAAGAAAACAGTGTTGACGTTAGTACACATTAGTATTGAGAATTTTAAGTATTTTGGTCATTAACACTTATTACTTGTAAGAATTCATAAAGTGTTAGATACTAGTTCTCGCTCTGTGTGTGTGTGTGTGTGTGTGTATTCACCTTTTAAACCAGCCCGTTTGGTTGGATCCATAGTGAGAAGAATCTCTATGGCATTTCTTGCATTCTGGGTTAACTCCTCATCTCCATCTGGCCACGGTATATCTGAACACATCATTCATGAAGCACATGTACATCAGACACAGTCAACACAACATTCTTCTCATGGTGCAGAGGACAAACAAACCAAGAAATCCATTAACATTTCATAATTAACATTAACTTTTTAAAGTGCCCCTATTATGGATTTTTTGAAAATCACCTTTCATGCAGTGTGTAACACAGCTCTAAGT
>NW_015786073.1:0-1838 GCF_001515625.1 Sinocyclocheilus rhinocerous | reverse complement strand
GTATCAAGAAACTGGCTCGATCCGTCCTGGAGCAATAGGAGGAAGCAAACCCAGAGTAAGTATAGCCTATTATTATTATTTTTATTTCTTTTATTATCATTATGCATGATGGGTTTTTGTAGCTATTATTTTTATTTGCAAAGCTAATGAAATAGCCTATTTCATTTTAAATCGTTTAAGAAAAGTTGGTACGTATTAAAAGGATATGTACAATTATGTACTAAAATTTGTTTTCCTGTCTTTTTTCTTTTCACCCATACTTTCTATTTTTTTCTTTCTCTTCGTATTTTTTCTCTTCGTACATTTTCTCGCCTTTTCAATCAAACACAAAAGCAGGTGGCAACACCTGACGTGGAAAAACGAATCGAAGAATACAAGCGCGATAATCCCGGCATGTTCAGTTGGGAGATTCGGGATAAACTGCTGAAGGACGGTGTGTGTGACAGAAGTACAGTTCCCTCAGGTGAGGCCTCATCTGGTAAGAAGCCCCCCCTTTTTTTATCATGTCCACATCACCTATCTCATAATTCCAGAGTAATTTTTATCACAATCATTTTGTATATATTCTTGAACAAACTGAATTGAAAATAAAAGTATTGATTCGTTTATTATTACTATTGTTATTTTATAATAACTAGCCTATATATTAATTATAAATTACGGATATAATTTATTTAGCCTACTTTATTATTATTAGCCTTTTGGCCTATTATTATTATTATTATTATTATTACTCAAATATATTTATTTTTTTCACTGTGTCCTTTTATTTATTTATTTTTAATTATCCCACCAGTAAGTTCTATCAGTCGGGTTCTTCGTGCGCGATTTGGCAAAAAAGACGATGAGGACGACTGTGACAAAAAGGATGACAGTGGGGAGAAAAAAACTAAGCACAGTATTGACGGCATACTGGGTGACAAAGGTAATTCATTTTAATTTTCTTTTAATCTTAAGCAGACTTCTTGTCAAAATAAACTTTGCCCTTGAGTTTATTGGGGGTCTTCTCTACACATTAAATCGGTGTATGCTTTTTGTGTCGGTGCTCGGCGTCCTTGCGATTTCTCTGCTTGTTGAACTGTCATTTAGTCATTTGATTTAGTGTATTTATACTGGCTCTGACGGATGGTATTTAGGCCTTGATCTATTTGTACAACAGACTCATTTGACGCTGAGTAAACGGTCCCTTGAAAACGGTAACTGACAGATGACCGATGTGGCAATCAATATCAATTACAGCCCATAAATTCAACATTGCCCGCTGGTTCTCGCGATAATTCGGCACGCTTATTCGCACGTTAACAGACCTTTCTGGCAACCGGTAACAAGTAACAACGCTGTTATAATATAAATTATTTTAGGTTGTTTCATTTTTTTTTACATTCATTTTTATACGCTATTATGAAATAATGCAATCGTCTATTTGAGCAAAATTTAATAAGTCGTGCCCAGAATATGTTAATATTTCGGGAGAAAAATTACTTCAACTAAGCAAACAATACGATTGCCTTTTTGAAGTAACACAAAACATTGTCGGTTTTGTGACAGTCTTTTTTTTTTTTTACACTTGAAGATGAACTTCAGTCCAAAGATCTCTGCTGCACTGAAGCTCTTTTGGAGAGAGGAATCTATGCTACAAAGCAAAGCCTAAATGCAAGGCTTCGAAAGAAGGAATGAACCCTTCCTTTCACATTCAAAAATCCGTAAAGGGGGGAAAACTTTTAACAAAAGGCCAAGATGGGAACTATAGAGAGATGAATTATTCAATACACCCTGCTGGTAGATAGTTTTGTAATATTATGGAATCGTCTGTTGGAATAGAATGAGATTTGGAGGGT
>NW_015786072.1:0-1845 GCF_001515625.1 Sinocyclocheilus rhinocerous | reverse complement strand
ATTAATTTACAATTAAGTAATATATAATTTATTATTTATTAATGTGATTGTTTTGTTTATTTATATGATAATTATATTAAATTAAAAATCTTAAAATATTTATTTATTTATTATAAGCAATATAAATAAATTAAACAATGCAGGCAGTATATTCAAATGATAAAATTATTTAAAATGTAAAATATTGAAATATTAAATGAATAATAAATTAAAAATTTTTACATTTATTTATCAATAAATAATGCAAATTATTTAAAACATTGCATACAGTGAATACAAATTACAAAAGTCTTTGATGGATGAAATTAAGGCCCGTCATACTTTTTTCCCCCCTCACTCCCTGTCACAGTTGAAAATACATCAAGTTAGTAAAATTGGTTGTGGATGGCAACTCATGTTGACTTTAACTTCTGAGAGAGACACTGGAGGATGAAATTCAGTTTTCAAATTCAGAGATTGTACGTGTGTGTGTGGGAGGAATAGTTCTGAGAGACTAATGCGAGATCCAGGTGTGGAGGCCACAGATGAAATATTTCAGTGAGTGTTTCTGTGCGGACTTGCACTACACACACACAGCTGTTGACATTCAGACATTTCGAATGTAACCATATAACAACAGCACTTACTTAGCATGTGTTTGCATGTCTGTTTGACAGAGTGGAGCTCTACACGACAGATACAGGTGCCGAAACCCATTTACGTTTACTGTTTCACTTGTTCTCACAGCAAGCGATTTTGCAGAGGATTATGTTTGTTTGAGAGTGTTTGTGTTTATTTAAGTGAGTAAACAGCTCTTAAACAAAATACAGGTGGGAACAAAGACACATTTCACAGGTGTTCTCATCCAGACAAAGAGAGTTGTCATTCATAGATATCTGAGGTCCACCGAATATACAGAACAATATTGCCGTCTGAAAAAATTCAGCTGGTGTCAAAAAGCCTCCAATCCACCACAGTTCAGTTTGTTTAAACACTGAATTAACCCTAAAAATACACCGGCAGTCAGTTTGGCAGACATTTCACATGTCAGCATTAAAAACAGAGCACAACCACCTTAGAATGTCAAGTAAGCTTTGAGCACTTTCTCTTATAAAATCCTGCGGTGCTAGTGTCCATATCCTGAATTACAATATTAAAGGCGGATGACATTTTCAGTGACATTTAGCATTAATCGCTATCACTACTGAAAGAATATCGCTTTAGCGTTTTCTTTCGTGAGGGACGTGGGCCTGAGTTCAGTCAGATCATGTTTAAACAGGTAGAACTTTAGCGGTTTGACTCTCTCGTCCCACACAGGAGCGAATAGCCTTGGGCTACAGCCTTGAGCACTGACAGAGGCCTGTACTCATGTGTAGATCACACCGCTCACTGTCACAGACAGCAATGAGATGCTCTCAGTCAGGGAGTCTGTGTCAGAGCAGCTTGATTGATTGACAGGTGTTGTATAGGTGGGAAGGCACACAGAGAGTTTACGTGTGTAATGATTCCATCTGCTCAGATCGACAAGATAAATGAGCCAATATCTCTCAGCTGGACTCACACCAGCGCATTTGGATTTATTCTGCATGTGTGCGCTGCAAGCGAGTAACACATTGACAAAAGCAGAATGCTTCCATTAATGGGCGTTCACATTGATGGCTTGCCACCGGAAGTCATTAATTTTCAAGGACAGTTGGCGGGATTTGTTGGCGACAGCAACTGTTGGATCATCAAAAAAAATAAAATTCTGTCATCTTTTACTCATGCTCACTTGTTCCAATCCTGTAAGAGTTTTCTTTCTTCTGTTAAACACAAAAAAAGATATTTTGAAGAATTTTAGGTAACCAAATAGTTGACGGTAGCCAT
>NW_015786071.1:0-1816 GCF_001515625.1 Sinocyclocheilus rhinocerous | reverse complement strand
GTGTGAGCACAGGCAATAAGTCGCTGGCTGTAGTTCAGATAGTGGCCACCAAGTGTCACTTATATCAAGAGTTTTTTAATTCTACATATAGTCCCTTTACAGCCATAATGTCACTCTACCATATGGACAAGCATGTTATTACAGTAAATCTCTGCTGCCCCCTGTGTTAGGGTGTAGTGTCTTGTTTTGCTATATGAGAAAGTGGGAAAATGATAATTAAGTCTGCTGTCAGATTCACAGTTACAGTGCCCTCCAGCTCTTCATGTTTCTCTTTCTTTCTTTCACCCCTTACTATGTCTGTCTCACCCACACACATGCCCACGCATACGCAGTTTTCAGCTTATTTTTATTTGAAAACACACTTAAATATTTCCTTATTTACATTTATATGATCAGATTTACTCTCCTATGGAAGCTATGCAAATTTGCCCTTTCTCAAATACCTGATTGCTAGGAATAAATTTGCAGTGGCCGAAAAATAATAACGTTGCCCTCCAGGAGCAATCCACATCTAAGTTGGGTTCTTTTTCCCTCCTCATGACTTTGGTAATAACAAAGTTGTTTATGTAGACCCAGCTGAAGTCTCATAAGGGTATTTTGAGCCTTCGATCTTCATATCAAAATAAACTCTGAACACTGAATAAGCAGGTGGGGTGTTTTTGAGTTCCAGGGAAACCTGATTTGGGCTCTCATTCCCCAGACACACTCTAATACATCCAAAGACTCCTCAAATCCCCCATCGAATCTTGACATGATAGAAGCTGATGTGTTTTTTTCTTACCAAGTATGTGCAGTGCTGCATATCAAAATATTGATCAGGAAAGTGGAAACTTTACCTGATCAGTTCATTCAGTCTTGGTGATTTGAAGGACCTGCTGGATTTATGTGTTGCATTCATGTGACACGCTCACACAATGTCTCAGTGAGAAGGGGCTGGGCAGCACATTTATGGTGTGGGGAAATTGGAGACAGAGCCCAGTTCGGGTGCAAATTGCTTTACCAACATATTGGCAATGCCAATCTTTATTTCTGAGACTTAGCAGCCTTGTCTCCAATCATTACTATTCATTCCAATGTATGTGGAAATGTGACACTGAGTGAAATACAGATATGGAATATTTTAAAGACTCTCCAAGTGAAACCTGATACTATAATCAGGCAATAAGAAATTAATTTTCCTCCTGGTTGCACTTTGACTATTTGTACCTCTAGTTAGAGTTACAAAATTGTACTTTTAACTTTTTACCATTTAAGGATCAATTTTGTACCCCAGGGAACAGTTATGCACACCGCACAGGGCTACAGGTGGGGAACTCTTATTATCATTTAAGAAATACACACACATTCATACTTAAATCCTAAATATGCACTCATTTATCAACTTCTCACCTGTACTTTTACTTGCTGGCATTCCCTCTGGATTATATTGACTTCTAGACAGGAGGGACTTAAGGTTCATAATATAACAATTATGATCAGAGCTCAAGAAACCAAACTTTTAACGACTCCAGACAGCCCAACATCTGCACAACACAGGCACAAACAAATGTGTACATTATAATGCCCTGCTAATGTAGGACAGTCCCATCAGAAATTTCATGCTACATTGTCCTAATAACATGCTGTGAATTTAAATACTTGAGTAAAAGTACAAAAGTATTTGATTGTGGCAAGTAAAAGAACTGTTTTATAGGAACTACCATTTGTGTGTGTGTGCGTGCGTGCGTGTGTATATATACATACATATACATACATATATATATATATAAATACACACATATATATACACACACACACACACACACACACATATATA
>NW_015786070.1:0-1841 GCF_001515625.1 Sinocyclocheilus rhinocerous | reverse complement strand
TTTTTTTTTTTTTTTTTTTGCATTTTCAAATTGACTTTACTATGTAGACTAGGTATTCATATCCTCAAAACTCAGTGTGTAGTTGCTTTATTATTTGTTGTTATCCTGGTTATATGTAGGCTATTATGCAGAGATTTACCCTTTGTAGTGGATTTACATCACATTTGTCCTCATAAATATAAATTTTTTTAAATGTTAAATTTAACATTTATTTCTACACATTGGCTGGATTTAAGATATCACAGCGAGTGCTGTTGTTCCGTCCTTCAACACGATTGCAAGATTGGCAATGCTTTTCTAATGTAACATCGAAAAACAAGAAGATAATGTTAAGTAACTTACCTTTTAGAAACAACATTGACAGTTACTTGATCTATTTTTGCTCCGTCAACGAAAATAGTTTCAAACGAATCCACCGCCAAATTAACTGTTGCTTGAGCATCTCTTAGCAACACTCAGCAGTGGTTTTTGAATGAATCATTGTTTTGAACGAATCGGTTGAATGATTGATTCACTGAGTCACTGATAAAGAGTGAAAACTGGTCTCCACCTACTGGTGAAATAATGTAACCTGCAGAAAAAATTTACTGAAAAATCACACCACTAATGCACTAATGACTGACTCTTTAAAATTAACTTCTTTATTCTTCTTCCTTAGTAAAGCTATGATTTTTTTTCCTCTGAATCTGATTTTTTAGCTTATATAATGTGAGTACAAAAGTGTTTCAGTGAATGTCTCAACTTCTAGGTAATTTTAGAGGCACTGTTAAGATTCGACACAAATTATCCATTGGCGCGCACAATACAGCATTTTCAAAATAGCCTTTAAGACTCCAAAAAGATGGAACAGAAAATGGAATCTCATTCTGAGCACATACTGTACTCCACTTCAGTTTCTGCAAATATGAAATATTGCTCTTCTCAGTAACTTTGAGAGGCCTAAATAACAGAGGATGACCTGCTAATCTCTCCTCTTCAGGCATCCGATCCATTATGCCGTATGGGCTGCTGTCAAGATCTTGGACATCCGACACTTGTTTCCACAGTTAATATGGCAGGACACAGAAATGTTATCAGTGTTGCAGTCATAATTTGGTGGGAGATGGACAGTGAAGGTTACAGATTAAAATCAAATGGATTTGATGACTCTTAGAGACACACAGAAACTTTCACAATCTTGAACTTGAAAGAATAAAAGAAAGTTTGCCGTTTTGACAGTGACCTTCTGAAATGTGTTTACTCTCTGACGTTAATGCGGAGAAACAGTCTCAGCAGCTGAGCTTGAAAGGAAACTCAGCACATTTGGAGTGAAAAAAAGATTATATCGCTCAACCATGAAATGTGAACTGAGAGGTGTTTTCTTGGGTAGGATAGGATGCAAGGTGATTTAACTCCCCACCTATTTCCCCACCGGCATTAAACGCCTTTATAGCAGTTTGTGGTGTGCATGAGGATTGTTTCTGGAATGACACAACAACACAGAGATTTTTCAGTGAATACAGTGACTAGGAAGAATATTCTGTTCTGACTTTTATATTTTTTCAGTATTCATATCTCCATATTCACATACAGTACTGTTCATGCCTCTGATCAAACCCTGGCTCAAAAGGAGCAGTATCAGCTGCTTTCAGTGTAAATAATGCATTCCCTGTTGGAGACGTGGACAAGTTGTGTGGGTGATGTAAGTCCAGTTATCCTGGCATATTGTGTTTTAAAGGAATACTTAACCCAAAAATGCTAATTTGCTGAAAATTTACTCACCCTCAGGCCATCCATGATGTAGACAAGTTTGTTGAAATTTAGAGAAATTTAGCATTACATCACCTGCTCACCAATGGATC
>NW_015786069.1:0-1840 GCF_001515625.1 Sinocyclocheilus rhinocerous | reverse complement strand
AAAAAAATTAAAGATTTGTGATTATTTACACACCTTCATACACATGTATGCAGTACAGAATGAGAACATTTAATTGGTTTCATTGGCACCATATTTAATATCTGAGTAAGATGAACAGATACATTTCAGTCTGTTCTTTACAGCTATCATATTACTTGAGATCAGGTTTGGAAATTAACGGTGGCTTGGGGGAAAATGTCGCCAAAATTAACATAAAAGCTCCCCAAATTCAAGATACAAGTACAAAAAATGCCTCTGCACAATTAAAACTAAGATGTTTAGGTATGTCGCGATTAAAGTGAAATGTGAAATGAATAGAATGTGTCGATTGCGGCATTACATTGGCTCACGTTGCATCAAAAATGTCTTTTCACGTGTTGTTTTTTGCAGCCTTGAGCATTATAATCAATCACACACGTGTTTGATGAGCACATGAACGCTGTTGTCCAATCAGAGGCGTCTAGGATTAGTCGTCGGTAAAGAAGAAACCCACTGAAAACGCTGAAGTTTTGTTCTGCATGCGCTCCAACGAGAGTTCTGCAGTTCCGTGAATTCTCTCATGATAAAAACAAGGTGCAGGTGCGAAGTAAATAAGAGATTTATTTTGCTGTACACAGCTTCATTTGTGATAACGGGAGTTCTTGCGAGAGACCCTGCTCCAGATGACTTGAAATGTAGTAAGCAAGTTGTATGGAGTACTTTTATGGTACTATATGGTGCTTTTTGTTCTTTTTGGCAACCCATGGTCATTAAATATACATAGTACTAAAATCACACTGTCTAAAAGATGCCATAATTGGAACTTGATATCTAATATGCCTTTTAAATTCTGGTCTTCTGATACCCAAAAATGAAGTTCTGTTAATTATTTACTTACCCTCATGTTGTTCCAAACCCATATGCTGTTTTTGTCTATGGAAATTCTGTAGAAAAGGTATTATATAAAAATATATATATAATATAAGATATATAATATGTAGTATTTTAAAAGATAATAAAAGGTATAATATTTTGAATTATATTTTATTTTGTATTTTCTGTATTTTATATTTTTATTTTAATTGCTAGAGTTTTAGTAATTGTTTAGTGATTTTGTAGTTTTTTATTAGTTGTCTATATAGTTTTATTTTTTAATGTATTTAGTACTTCAACTCAAACTACAGGAAAAATTATAAATGTTGCCTTGGCAACTATAGTTGAATTAAAGTAAGGTTAAGTTTTTTTATTCTATTTAATTTCAGTTAATGTTTATTTCAAGTAAATTAATTTTGTTATGGTTTTAGTTTTAGTTAATGATAATTACCCTTCTGCTAAGTGGCCATTTCTGTTTCATAATTCATATAATCATATATTACACATATACATGTGCTATTCCAAGCACAAGCTAGTTAGAGCTGGCATGTACAAAGAGTCTCTGAATTCATTCATAATTCATATTTCATTTACCGCCACCTATGCACTTCTGTCCAGTTCAGTAGCTCTGCCAGTTGAGCGTCTGTAAGTGTCATCATGTCTGAGCTGAAAACATGTTCGCAGGGTGAAGCGTGGTGTGGTTGGCAAGCCTCACCAGCAAGTGCAAATGACTGGGATGCCAGTAAAGCATGCCCTGATCCGCACCAGATACTCACACACAAACCTTTGCGCTACAAACAATCATACCTGCACATAAACTGTGGTACACGCACACGCACACAGACACATGCACACATACACTCACACAGCAGGTGCGTGAGAGTCTGTGGGTCTGATGGGCGAGCGGATCAGAGAAGGAGAGTCAGGCAGTATGTGAGGAGTATAAGTCTCTGGTATTCACTCTCTTTCGCTTGGAAGCTTTGTCATG
>NW_015786068.1:0-1840 GCF_001515625.1 Sinocyclocheilus rhinocerous | reverse complement strand
GTGTTAGATTTATAGTGTGCAAATAATCAAGCATTGACAATAATCAGTCATATTGGCGGCACAGAGAGGCCCCCAAATAAAATTATGCTTAGGGCCCCATAAAGGCTTGGGCCGGCCCTGATAATACATTTCCATCTCAAGAGGACACATAGGACGAATATAGATATACAGTTTTCAAAACTAGCCCAATCGTGTTTCGGGGGTTTCCACCATAGATATGTATACGTGCAGTAGATGCCTCATTAGTGACCGTTTCCATGGGCCGCTATATGTAAGCCGTCCTCCATATTGGATCATTATCATTTATAAAAGTTTTGCATTGACTTGGTACCAGTTTAAGATTCACTAGTGGTCAAGTAGCTGATTTACAGGGCAATGGTCTCTTGGTAGATATTCTCACTCATAAGACTAAGTCTGCCACCAAACCCAGGGCAGTTTGACCGCGACGCTCTCGTCCAGTAGCGGCGGTTTGTCTTCTATTACCGGGAGTCTAGACGCAAACATTGTTCCATCATCTGAGTTTTTGATGGTGTGTGTGGAGAAATTAAATATGTATGTACTTTGGAGGACGTCTGATCCTTTCGCAATCACTTTATAATGGCTCTAATTGAATCGCATGGGTCAGAGGCAGTTTAACAGCATCAGCTCGCGGCCGCAGGGCAAACAGTGTTAGCCGAAAGCTGAAGGGTGCGAAAGGAAAAAAGGTTACAGAAAAGAAACTCTGACAGAAGTGACGTGAATTTAGAAAAGGCACTGATCTAGATCACCGGATTTCCTCATCTTTCTTTATATTTTCTTACTTTAAAAGACTTCTATCTCTATATCAAGATAACTCATGCTAGAAACATGTTAGGAATGTAATTTACTGTGCTAGCAACATGCTAGAAATGTGTTAAATCAGATTAGCAATGTGTGAAATAATGCAAGCAACTTGTTAAATTATGCTAGCAATAGGCCAAGGCATGTTAAAACATGTTAGCAATGTGTTAAGTCATGCTAGCAATGTGTTAAGTCATGCTAGCAACATGCTAAAAAAGTGCTAAATCATGCTAACAGCATGTTAATCATGCTAGAAACATGCTAACAACATGTTAAATCATGCTAACAGCATGTCAGAAACATTTTAGATTATGCTAACAGCATATTAGCAACATTTTAAAACATGATAGCAAAGTGTTAAACTGTGTTAAATCATGCTAGAAATATGTTAGCAATGCGCTAAATCATGCTAACATGTTAATACATACTGGCTGCCGATGTGTTAAAACATGCTAGTAAAATGTTAAAACATGATAGGAACATGTTAAAATGCACTAGCAATGGGCTAAATCATGCCAAAATATGTTAGCAACATGCTAAATAATGTTAGCAATGTCCTAAATCATCTTAGTGAAATTTTATTGACTGAGTAAAATCTTCAAACTTGAAGCTTTTCAAAGTTATTTCAAACTTTCGGACAAAGCTTTGTCAAGCCAACATCAAAGTTTGTCATCAAACTTTACTCATCTAGTTTAGTTTTAGTGCTTTATCATAAACATTAGTTGTCACTTCCACGTCTAATTTTCTTATTTTTCAAATTTTTTAAGTTTTATTTAATATTTATATTTTATTTAAGTTACTAAAAATGTTTTAAATAGTTTTAGAGTTTGTTAACGATAATATAATTCTGTGGACTTATATTTAATTTATATTTAACCTATATTTAAGTTAACATGAATACACTCCTTACTATCCATTCAATGTCTACTTTTCACAGCCCATGTTTTCCAGAGTTTTTAGATGACTTTTGACCTAACTCTTTTATCACATTGATTTAAATAGGATAATCTTGTACCATATT
>NW_015786067.1:0-1839 GCF_001515625.1 Sinocyclocheilus rhinocerous | reverse complement strand
AAAAAAAAAAAAAAAAAAAAAGGTTATACAGATTGTAAAATAAATTTCTGGGTGAACTCTGTGAAAATCATAAATTACCATTTTATGTCAAACAAAACAGAAATCCAGAATATTAAAGAGATAGTTCACCCAAAAATAAAAATCATGTCATCATTTACTCGGCCTCAAGTTTTTACAAACATGCATGAGTTTCTTTCTTCTGCTAAACACAAAAGAAAATATTTTGAAGAAACCAAACAATTTCTGGTCCCCACTGACTTCCACAGTCAGAAAAAAAAAAAACTATGGAAGTCACAGGGACCAGATTTTTATTTTTATCTTTTTTCGGTAAACTATTCCTTTAAGTGAAAATCATAAATGACCATTTTACTTTGAACAAAACAGAAATCCAGAGTATCAAAGAATGGTTCATTCAAAAAAGTAATAATAACTCTATAATAATAATAATAATAAATGTCTTCCAAACCTGTATGTGTTTCTTTCTTCTGTTTTGGTCTTCATTGACTTCCATAGTAAGGAAAAAAACACTATGGACATCAATGGGGACCAGAATTTTTATTTTCGGGTGAACTTTACTTTTAAAAGTCATCATTTACTCACCCTCATGTTGTTCTAATGCTGTATGCCCTTCTTTCTTTTTTAGACCACAAAAAGAGATTTCTTAAAAAATGTCCCACGTGTGCTTGTCCATATAATCAACATCAAGCTTTTAAAAAAGACACAAAAGTATCAGAGTGGTCCAACGCGACAGTTGCCATATATTCCAAGTGTTCTGCGGGTATACGATAGGGTTTGGTGAGAAGCAAACTCAAATGTAACATTCTTTAACAAATATCCTGACTTGGCCCTTGGTCTCTGTGCACGACTGCACACTCATGAGACTTTATTAGCGCCACAGTTCACTCCGACTAGCCCAGGAAAAGCACACAAGTTGTGAAAAAACTCCTTTTGTGGTCCGAAAAAAAGAAAGAAGGGCATACGGCATTAGAACAACACAAGGGTGAGTAAGTGATGACTTCATTTTCATTTTTGGGTGAACTCTATCCCTTTAAGGTTGCTTATTTTAAAAGAAAGGACTGAATTTTAAAAAATAAAGAAAGAAATTAATCCAAAATGACATAGAACACCACTAATCTGGCTTGTATGCCATTATGTGTCAACCAAATTAAAGAAGTACTCAAAAATATTTTAATAGGTGCTCTCCCTGAAATAAACCATGCACATACCAGACTAGAGGAGGAGACAATGAAAAGAAAGTGTGCGAGCTGTCACATTAGAAAAGAGCTCTGATCCGTCTTACTCAGTGCTGTATTATGAGAGGAATGAGTGAGGAACGAGTCTGTCATAAGGGAATGCCTCGTTTCAGGAATGAATGGAATTAAAGTACAGTGTAATTGTTTGATTCAGCCGGGCCGAGAAACGTGTTTGGAGTGCAGAAGTGTGGTGTCAGCGCTTACACCTCATGCATCAAACACTGATATAATGACACATGCACCAAACATTCCCATTGTTCTCTTAAGTAGTTCTTCACCACAAAACGTTACAGGGACTGATATTAACATTACTTCAGATTGGTAAATGTTTTCCATTAGTTAAAACATCACAATGACAATAATCTGATTAGAAATCAATTACATTTTGAAAAATGTAATTAAAAAAGTAACAGTGGGGTCCAAAAGTCTGAGACCACTAGAGAAAATTTTTATATTTAACATGTTTTTAATTTAGTTCATTGCACTACTGCATGAAGAATAAAAGCTGATGATTACGTTCTCCAGCATGATTTCAGAATGATTCAAAAAGCATCTTGGGCTTCAGTGGAAGAAAATCTGACCTTTT
>NW_015786066.1:0-1838 GCF_001515625.1 Sinocyclocheilus rhinocerous | reverse complement strand
CCTCGGGGAACCATGGTTACATACGTAACCTGGGACGTTTTTGTACATGTTTGCTTATATGTGTATAGTCGAACGCGTAGACTTTCAACGTATACTCCATTTAATGTTGTGCGCGAATGCTGGCGGTCGACACATGCGCTTTAGAAAACTTCATCCATGTCCAGTGTCTGCTCTATTTTTCTTCATAAGTTATGGCTGATAAATATTTTTGAATTCTTATAAACCAAAGCTGAGCTGTCTTTTACCCTCTCGCTCACAAGCACTAGTCGATGTGAATGTCTTTTGTTGTTGCAGTCTCCACTATTTTGTTGTTGTTGTTCCGTCTCTTTAGTTTCATGTTCTACTGTGAAACAGCGGCCCGGGACAGTGATGCCACCATGTGGAAAAACTGATTTCTGCTAAATAACTTCAGTGCGCATGTGCGACCTGAGCGTACAAAGTACGCGCGGTTACAAAAAGCGGGTGGTGTGCGTACATTAGGGGCATACGGTTCTGATGACGAAATTAGCATTGACGAGTGAGTGAGAGGGTATGAGAATAGCCCAGCTTTGGTTTAAATGAGTTCAACAATATTTGTTATCGGCCATAACTTATGGGGAGGGGGATCGAGAAGACACTGGACATGGATGATGCTTTCTAGAGCGCATGTGTTCGCGGGCAATGTCAAATGGAGAATACTTTGAAAGGCTACGCGTTTGACTGTACGCATACGCTAGCATATGTGTACAAAAACGAGTATACTTGGGGCTTCACGTGCACTGTATGCTGACCCTTGCGTACGCATAAAAATGAAGTATACTTTGGGCTTTACTCTCAGTTATGTTGCTGAAAGCTGTTTACACTCAAATGGAATGACTTGTAAACCACTGAAATAAGAAAGACATGAATAAATACCTTGTTGTTCAGTAAATCCAGGTGTGTGAGTAGCTGTAGTCCTCTCAGAGTTTGGGATATTAAATGAACGCTGATTATCTGTACAAATTAAGTGATGAATTTTTAGTTCATATACACCATATTTTGTGAAAAGCATTTAAGTAATAAACATTCATCTTATCAGTTACTACAGACTTCGTCATGACTCATATGTATCAAAATGTCATAGACTCCATCTTACTGACAAATCTGATTAAAGAGCTACTTTCTGCAGATGACATTTGTGATGTTAAGAGCAGTGTGTGAGAGTCAGTGTAAAGCACTGAAGTGAGAAAGACTGCTGATGTGTGTCAGTGATGATGAACCTTGTGTAGGAGTTGCTGCTGTAGTTTGGCTTGATTTCGTCTTAGAGTTTGAGCTACTGAATGGAGTCAGTGTTGAATCGACTGCAGCTGCAGAAAATTAATGTTCAGATGGATCATAATACTGTACTGTAGGACATTAACATTACATTTTCATACTTCATCATTACATTACATGCAGTTTGTGTTTCATCATCAATGTTTACAGTGGCAGTTGCTGGGAAGAGAGGTATTCAAAAATAATTTATGCCTCATTTAGTATATAAGAGTGAAACATGGTGAGCTGCTGCCCATTAACTTTCAGTTTGTCCTGAACGGATGACAATATTAAAACTTCAACATAACAGAACCTGAACAGATGTCCAAAATAACTGAACATTAAACACTAACAGGTCTTTCCCTTTACTCAAAAATGCTTAAAATGACATTTGATTTCAACATTTACTCTCCCAGTTCACTCCTGTGCAAAGCATGCTGGAAACTAAACATATACCCAAGCAGTTTCAGTGAATGTAGCAAAAATGATTTATGTAGCCTAAACATTAATGGATTAAATAAACTTCAGTTTTACTTATTTAAGTGGACTGAACACAATGAAACTGA
>NW_015786065.1:0-1836 GCF_001515625.1 Sinocyclocheilus rhinocerous | reverse complement strand
GATTGAGTTTATTAACACTTTTTCATAGATTTTGACCTCAAAAATGGTCCCAGACCAGAACGTAACTGCTGATGTTACATCTGGGGTGCAAGGAAAACTACAGCACAGTTGGGGGATTTTCTTACACAGCGGGAAGGCTGAAATCTGACCATTATTACATTAACATAATGACCGTCTGGGGTGAGGTGTTACTTTAGCACTATTTTTTGCCTGATCATATCTGAAAGAGAAACACAGCTGGTGTATGTGATGGTGGGTGGTAAGGGGGTCATTATGTCATATCCTGTTCAATAAAATACCTTAAAATACCATAATTTAGTAGTAATAACATTCCCCTTCTTTTTTGTAAAAAAGCAACATTTTACTTAGTGCTGATTACAATAAAGCTGAAGTCTGTCATATTTTTTTGCAATTAAAAATGTATCTATTTAACTATAACTATTATAATATCTCAGTGTATCTATAAAAATAAACATTAAAATATTTTTATGATTTTTGTTTAAAATTCCATTTTGTGTATAATAAATTTATTTTAATTTATAAATAATTTTGATCATTTTTTTCAGGATTGTAAAGAAACTGTTTATTTGAAAGATATATTTTTTTCATTTAAAAAATCATTAACTTTTGATCAATTTAATGCATCCTTGTTGAATGGAAGTATTAATAAAAAAAATGAAAAAAAGTACTGACCCCAACTTTTAAACAGACATTTTTTAAACATCACGGCCAATCTGACACTGCAATACTGATATAACCAATAGTGTGAGTTTAGGGTGGTGCTACTGTATCTGTTTGGCCAACCAATGGCAGACTGATGCGATTCCATGTGTGTTTGGCAAAGCTTATGACACAGAAATGACATTTGTAATATGAAAATTAAAAATGTTCTTTCTGCATTCATAAAAAATGACTGCTACTTTGGACAGATTAGACAGAATAGCAGCAATCTTTAAATTAATTCAAAACAGTGTTAGACTGTTAAAACCGTTAAGACTGCCAACTGATCTAATGTGTGAAGAATCTGGAAACTGACCACGTCAAGAGAACTGAGAAAACGGTTCAAATACATTTAGTCATTTATATTGTTTGCAGTCCTGCATGGATTTTGATCACAATGACAGCATGTCATTTAAGAGCATGTTTTACTGACCTATGTTATTTATAAGTTTGTGTGTGTGTGTGTGTGTACCTCATGTTTACGCTCATCATTGGGTCTCTGTAGCTGCCAGTAGATTAGAGCTCTCTGAGACTTCGGGCTGCATTCCAGAAACATGCTGCTGTTCTCTACGCCATACACACTTCTCTCCTCCACACTGCTGTATCCTTCCAGATCATCTAACACACACACACACAAACACACACAAGGAGGTAATTTTCAGTACTGAAATAGAACGGTGTATCAGTGGCGCCTACACAAGTGAAAGATTATAATGCATCAGTCCTTCTCAAATGTTCAGGCATGCTGATTTAATTCTAATGTGTTATTGATTGTCTGTATTAACATTTAGTTACAGGACGTTGCTTTTGAGGTGCAAATTTTAGTAGATCACAATTGCACAATATTCAAAACATTATATTACAGAAGAGATGTAATGAATGGTCCATGCTGTATTATAGAAGATCTAAGAAGATCTTTTTTCATGCATTTTTTTTCTTGAAATGAGGTGACTTGCAACAACTGTGCATGTCCTCATGTTGGTTTAGGCAACTAATTAATTATGTCTGATCAGAAATAAATAAATATCCTTACCATTGTGGTGCAGATCAGAGCACTGGGAAAGAGGATCCCCATTTCTGATGTCCTGACGCCTCGTTCTCCTGTTAAATAAAAAA
>NW_015786064.1:0-1838 GCF_001515625.1 Sinocyclocheilus rhinocerous | reverse complement strand
TTCTAATGAGTGATATTGTTTCAAATCATAAAACAGGTTTGTGTTGCCTGACTTTGATGATGCATATCTTCAGCACAGTTTGAAGTGCAGGCTGCAATATTAATTTAAATTTGACAAAATTATAATATTACTTTTTTTTTTGTCTCTTAGAAATGCACATTTGACAGTAGTTCGAGTTGACAGTAGCAGTAGCTTGAGTTAGGATATAGAGGTAAATATGTAAATAAACAATAAATATCAAATATATCTAAACCAATCATGTGGGACAGAGGTAAAAAAAATCTAAACAGGACAAACAGACCTTAAGGGTTCCATTCTTTCTTTCTTTTTTGCTGTTTAACAGTAATAAGATCACAAACTGAAAGTTTAATAACATATTTAACAAAAACATAATAAGGTCAGGTGTGTTCTCACCTGAATAAGCTCATCTTCAGGTATGGCCACTGTGAAGTTCAGGTGACAAAGACAGCATGGGACCATCGACCGCAGTTTGAAGTACAAACTCTACAGAGCACACATATATTTCAGTTAGAGTAGTGATATCCAAACATACTTTAATAATTTGGTTTAGCTGGTCCATATCAACTATTATTGTACTGATCTCTTCAGAAAAAAATAGATAAATATATTCAGAAAATATGTATTCAGGAAAATGTATTCACCTTAAGCAGGTTCTCACAGAGGTCACTGAAAATCTTATTCAGTCCCTGATTGGTCAAGTTGGCGTTAAGGCGAAAGACCCTCACGGAGGTAAACATCTTAAGAAAAATGTTTGATTCAACACCAAAAATATTAACAACATATTAACATTATATAGAGACAATAAATCTGTCTTTCCAGAGCAAACATCTCTCAAAATAGCTTCATCTGTCTGCAAATATTAGGGCAACAGTAACTGTCTTCATTGTTAATATATATAAAAATACTGCTCATGAAATTGATACCATCTCGTGTGGTTTGAATTGGCTCTTGCTCCCATTCTGGCTTTATTAAAATACTGTTGGTTTCTGTTGAGTCTTGAGTTCTTGAAGATGTAAACACATCAACACACTATCTGCAATTTTCAGGAGATGGACAGGTTAGCTGGGATGAACGGTACCTGTATAGCTGAAGTCCAGTTCTGAATCCCAGGCATGATTTCAGTGTTGCAGCTGTAGAATCCTGAAGGGAAGACAAGAGAATGTACAGGTGAATATATAGCCCAGTAAACACAGAATAGAGTCCAACAGTGGTCTAGCAGAAGTGTTTACCTGCTGGGATGGAGAAATCAGTCAGAAGTGCAAGTATATCTTCCACAGCATCCGTGTCATCAATCTAGAAGAGTATTAAAACATTAAAAAGATCTGCAAAATGCATTTCCAGCATCTCCATGTTCATCTCTAGAATCCATAAACCTCCAGTACAAGCCAACTTGCCTCCAACACAAAGGCATCCTTCTTCCCATGGGATAAGTCTAGTTCTGACACCTCATCTGAACTCTCTGAGTGAGAACGAAAGAGACGAGACCTCTGACGGGGCTCAGGGATCGGCGAACCAATGATCTCTTCGACAACCTCCTATGAAGGAATTTAAAAAAAAATGTTTTAGCTGTGTTTTTAAAAGAGGAACAAGTGGATAAAATAAAAGGCTTGAAATACACTTGATGTGTATATGTACTTACAGGAGGGTTGATTTCATACAGTTCTTTGTTTTTAGTAATGGTGTCATTGATTTTCTTCTGCATATTGGAGATGTGCTGTTCATATGTGATGTCACTGGGAGTTTTTCCCGTAATCTGGATTCCTCCAGGACTCGGTAAAGCTGTCAGATAAACTCCTGTTGCAGACTAGATGCAACAA
>NW_015786063.1:0-1839 GCF_001515625.1 Sinocyclocheilus rhinocerous | reverse complement strand
TTTGTTGTAAATTTAAAAGTAATGCGTTATTTTACTAGTTACTTGAAGAAGTAATCTGATTACATAACTTGCAATGCGTTACCCCCAACACTGAAGAGTGCTATATTTGTTTCACACTTAGAGATGCTGCCTATGTAGGGTGTTTCATTTCAGTCACTTACTGTGTGAGGTTCCATGAGCTCACAAGTTTTAGCTAATGCTAGTGACTAGATAATGAAGTCATCTTGTTTTAAGGAGCTCTCTTGAAATGTAGCCCTTGAAATGTTTTTAAGCCATCATAAAACTTGTGCTGTTTTTAGCCGCTAGCTCAGAGAAGTCTGAGCTTCTCGTACAGCTGGGCCTTTGGTTTTGGCTGGAAGCATGCATAAACAGTGCCACTGACCATGCCTGATGGTGTTTTCCCTGTTACTGCCATCCTAAATCCACAAAGCATAAAAATAACCTCCACAAGACACAAGTGCACTGGCCTGCAGACTACTTCTGCAAAAAAGATGTTTCCATCAGGGTAGCCAATGTTCGAAAGCTGTGCCAAAAATCCCAGTACTGTCCTGAGTCTGAGGGACAAAGTTCACGTCCTGCTCTGGCTCGGGTTCACAGATGTTCTCAACAGCGAGTTTGAGAAAGCACTTGTTCAGGTATCAAGTATGAAGATGTTTTCTCCATGAATCACTTGCACACTCAAATGCAACGTGAACGTCAATAGCAACTATCGGCGAGAGAAAACTATGCATTTAGTGCTTTGTGTTCACTGGATTTTAAATGGCACGTTGGTACAGTGGGCGCCTTGTTAAAAGCATGTGCGTTCACAGAACCGGATCCAGGAAAGAAGGACTAAAGTAAATAGAAAAGAGGCAGAGAGGGGAATGTTTTAATGTGTTGGAGAAAGTGGGAGTGACTTGAGTTGGCAAAGAGAAGCAAGTCTTAAAGACTTCCAGATGTGGGGCTGGTTGGCAGATGATAGAGAAGAACTTTTGTAGCAAACGGATTATGAATTACTTGTGAGTAAAGGTACTCCTACCATCAGTTACAATAAAGTCAACATGAAGTCAACTCTATTTACTTCCTTAAAGTCATTTACTTTGGAACTAGTTATTGAATGACTAAAATTGTAAGACAGGACTTAATTTCATCCAGTGGGAACAAATTTGACTGTGAAAGAGTCTCTATATGACAGGTAGCTGCAGGGGTGCATGGGGCTGAAAAACTAAAGGACTTGATGTGAGCAGAAAAGGAAATTCGTTTCAGAGGTGGGGCAAGTTATTACATTTAGACACCATGCTAAATGTTGCCGATATTCTGCTTTACTCAGAAAAAAGACATCATATTATCGAAGTAAAATGGTTCCGGATGCCATTTTGTGTTGACTTTAAACTTCAAATTCAGAGGTTTAAAAAAAAAAAACATGCAAACTTATAAGACAAGTGTACTGGTCTATGGGAATCAAGGCTGTTTAAAAGGCATTCTCAAGCACAATAATAGCAGCCAACAAAAGCAGGTCATGAATAATCTGGTTGTGAGATGCTTTGTGTAATCAAGTACATTCTGAAAGGCCACTGAGTCACAGCTGAAATCATAAATGAGCCACATTTAAGGCGTTTCAGATTCAATCTCCTGCACTTGACAGAGGAAACGCAGTGGATCAGATGCCCATTCATCAACAGTAATGGCACGCGAGGGTTTTGTGAAGTGAACGCGCAGCACTTTGTTAACACGACCGTCCTGAAAGCACATTGATCCACTGAGTCGTCTTTATGGACCGACCTAATTTTGATGCCTGCATGGCATCCCAGAGAAAGTGAGCTGTGTAAGGATTATGCAGAGCTGAGATCCTGACTACCC
>NW_015786062.1:0-1836 GCF_001515625.1 Sinocyclocheilus rhinocerous | reverse complement strand
CACAAACTTGTGAACCTGTGTCCCAAAGTGCCTGTGTATTTTGTTTGTGTAGGAGACACCGGATAAGACATTTCTTCACTACTAACTCCCTTACTGTATTTGTTTTTCCTGCAACAAAACCGTTCTTTCTCCCAGCTTTTCCATGTGACTGTATAACTTGTTTCCTAACACCTGAACAAGCATGTGGCCCACAATCCCTTTTGTGCACAGGCCAATGGGCTCCCTGGCATTCTTTCGAGCAGTATAATGTAGTTTTACACACTGAACAACATTTTAATTCCTGTCTTTCCTTCTTTTTCTTACAATTTGCACAAGACTGGGACTTATTTATGCACATGGTTACCCCGTGTCCCTTGGGAGCAACCCTAGTTTAAATGAACTCGGTCCCCAGTTTTTGCCCGCCTCTCTGCTCTACAGCCCGCTCTGAAATGCTCAGTGCTCCCACACCTAAAACAATGCTGACAGTTTTCTTCACCAGCTTGGATACATGCAAAACACCTAGGCTGAGGGCGAGATGCTGGATAATATCGCTGTGGTGCAAATCGCTGTTGGAACTGGGCTGTCTCCCCCATCCGTTCTGGGCCAACTGCTGGTCGATACTCCCGCATCGCCGTTGTTTGTTGCTGGTGGTAGTACGGCATGACATTGGATTCAGCCCTATAAGGAGGGGATTGTGGGGATGAAAATATTGGACATGGGGCAAGGCGGTTGTTGTGGTTCTGTGCTTGGTGGGGGATACTGTGGGGAGGTGGTCTTTTGTATGGTTTCCATAATCTGGGTAATCTCGGCTTTCAGGTCTTTCAGCAGTACCATGTCAGAACGCATTTCTTTGATTTCACTTAACAAATCAGGGGGTAGAGGGGGTGTGCTTTGCTGGATGGTGCGTTTCTTTTCCACCGCAACCTCACTGGACTGAACTGTACTCACATTAGTGACTCGTGATGGGGCACTGTTTTTCTTTTTGTCCTGTCTCTCATTTTCGTTGGCGCAGGCAATATTAACTCTCTCCAGCAGGAGTTCATCTGAGGTGTTAGTCTGCAAGAGGTAAGGCTGTAGGTCACTTTCAATATTTTCATTCTGAAAACCAGTCAGGACAGTATGCATAAATAGACTTTGAACCAAGGCTGGGTCGTACTTTAAACTTGACTCAGCTTCCTGAGAAGCAAACAGTATTTTCTGTCTCAGGTCCATTGCCCTCATCAGAAAGTTTTGAGGGGACTTTTTACTGCTCTGAACCTCAGAAGTGAGTTGTTTGTATAAATCTGTGGCACCTCTCTCTTGGTACTGGGACCTGAGTATTCTGCGAAGGGCAGGCAGTGTAAGATTTTCTTTCCCTTCCAGGTAACTCTGTAACTGTAGGCCTGGTGTGATTGCGCAGATTACAGCGTCATTGATATTGGGTTCTGGGTAACCTCTGCTAAGCCCACTTTCAATCTGCCTGGCCAGGCTAGAAAAGGTTAGCTTATCCTTCTGTCCTGGTTCACCTATTTGACCTGCTATTTTAAAATCTTTGCACCACATGGAACTATCTGGTGGTGCTAGAATCATATTCTTTCCAGGAATACTGACACCTGAAGAGGAGTTTTTTTTTGTTTATTAAGTCACGCATTGCATTCTCTTTCTCTACTAATGACAGTCTGAGTGCCTCCACCTCTTTCTGCATTTTTTCCTGTTCATCAGTTTGATTTGTAATTTCATTTTGTATTTTATCTATTATGTCCTGAACATTGAGGAGTTCTGACATGCCCTCATCCTCTAGGTCAGTTAGTTTTTCCCGTTCAAGGTGCTTTATGATATGGGAAATCAGCTGACTGCGACTTTTACCAGCCACATTTT
>NW_015786061.1:0-1835 GCF_001515625.1 Sinocyclocheilus rhinocerous | reverse complement strand
ATTTTTTTGAAGGAGATGTGAGTTGCACTTGCCTGAGCCAAACTCGTTGCAATGATGCTAGGGCATTGTGGGTGTTTGCTAGGGCATTGCTAGGTTGGTGCTTACTGGCCCAAGTCAAAAGAGTCCACCCACAAGTATGATATTCTGGTCTCTATGGCTTGGGGTCCTTCCTTCAGAGTTAACATATGAGATGTTATGCTTTATCATCCATAATACCAAGTGCTTAGTATTAGAATTAGTATTAGAACCTCTCACCTCAACAATCCACACAATCATTCATGTATGTAGCACAAACAGTGCAGGATTTTATCCACTAAAGTAATTATTAACTGTCTGTTTTTTTTTTCGAAAACCCCCAAGTATGAGCAATATTAATAGTAGCCTAATGCTTGCCTTAGCAAACACCACTAATTATTCTTAAAATATCCCTGGTCTCCATTGACTAAGCACTCAAAAAGGAGTTTAAAAACAGCTAGCTTGGTTTATTTTATCCTTTGGGAAAAACAAAACAGAGAAGCCACACAAATATGACAAATGACAAAAACGTCCTGTTTGCATGACATATGCATGGATGTGTGGGAAATACTCAGGTTGGGTTATTTGCCACTGAGGTTGAGGAGAGATAAAGCCCCTCTGGCTGTGTCCATCCCAGCCAGGACAGCATCTCTCCTGCTGGCGTATCTGAGCTTAAGATCCAAGCGCTGCCCCGAGGGAACGGCTGTGACATATCTCCAGCACAACGTCTCTCTGACTGCCATCAGTGTAATGCGATACCAGTCAGAAGCCACTAATGGACTGGGGGTTCATGAGGCCCAGCTCAGATAAATGATGAAGGACCAACTGGTACACACAGACTCCGTTGCTAAGCCTAGAAAGCCACTTTCCTGTCTACGGCTGAACTGGAATGCCCTTCATAAGCAGAAACTCGTTAGAGGAACTCAAATAGTGTTCCTCACACAAAGCATACTTTAGACACTCTTGATTACAACAGTTGCTAAGCTAATCGACTCGATACTCTAAGCTTAAAGTCATCATGAAATGGAAATTCAGATTATATTCTAAATGCATTTTACTGGTCTTATTGTACGAATCGTCTGTGCACGTTTCACTTTCTAGTAATGTTTAATCAAAATGTCATATCTCAACCTTCCGATGAAACGACAGACTACTCTTTGGTGTTGGATACCAGACTTCTCCAATCATTTAGTCGTTTAAACCCTGCTCATTTCATACAATCAACTGCAAGCTCAAATTCAGATCTGCCTCCAAACAATTAACCCAGTCCCAAGCCTACATTTTTTCATTTTTGATAATCCATTTTTTAACAGTACTTTTCAGAAAAAAAATTACATTTCTCTTGTTCATCTGCCATCTTTTGTGTTTTTCATGTGATTTTTTTTCCGCAAACCATTTAAGCGCAAACCCCACCCACAGCCGATTTCATTGGTCAACTCAATCATGCTGTCATGCCTGTCAAAAACAGATTAGACTTTAAAAAATGGTCGGATCCGATCGTGGCAAACAGTAATGTTACCTACATCATCGGGATGTGATACTGACGCTATGCTAAGGTTATGGTTAGGGTTAAGGATTAGTTTTTGTTTTAGCGTTGTGTAAGTAATCAATACTGATATAACTATTGGCGGCAAAACTGCATTTGTGCTTTACTGGTTTGGGGGGAAAAATTGCAGTTTTTTGACTGAGCTTGTAGCAGTACATTACAAGATATTACTAACCGTTATGAATTATGGCTGTATCACATATCAAAATAAAGTCAATTTCGTGATATGGCTTAAAGGGGTCATATAATGCTACATGCACTTTTACAAGTTGTT
>NW_015786060.1:0-1837 GCF_001515625.1 Sinocyclocheilus rhinocerous | reverse complement strand
TTACCGCTCGTTTTCCTTAACCACCTGCTCCAGGCTTGCTTTGACGTCTGTCATCTGCCTCTGAGTGTTTGACAGGGAGAAACAAGTGTGTGAGTAAGTGAGTGGTGGGAGGAGGATGATGATTGAAAGAGACTGAGAGAAAGCGTACTCTTGAATGGCAAACTTATTATAGGACAAATTCACTTGACTTGGGATTAAACTGCAATTTAAAGCTGACAGCATGAAATCAGCCCCATCAAGCCCTGACAGTCATAAAACCTCACTGTAATGTGAGCATTTATGTGGTGTAAGCATTTGTGTTGGGTAGCAATGTGTACCTGATAGAACTTGAGCTGCATCTCCATCTGTTGTATGTGCCTGTCATATTCTTCTATTAGAGGAGCCATTAGACTGAAAACACCCAGGTCAGAGAACAACATCGTAAAACATTTAAGATTATAGGTTATTAACATTTAGGGTCCCATAATACTGGATTACATAGCAGTACAGTTATAATAATACTGTAATTACAGTATACTACTATAAATAGTTTATAATTTTACATGTATTACATAATTAAAAAGAAAACATAAATACTACATTTTATATGTTTTCTAAATAAAAGAAATATGCAAAAATATGAAAAAGTTGTCATCACAATAAAATAAGGTAAAAGGTGAGAAAATTAAACAGAACACAACAGCACACATTCAGTTCATACAAGTTCAGTACAAATTTCTGCCACTCTTTCAAAATAAGATAATTTAGTGACATGGTGTTCATAAAAAGGCCTGATTTTTTTTTTCATTATGAACTGGATGCATGGTTAAAATAGTAGAGGACTTGAACCAGAGACTGTAGTAGCAGGTTTTTTAAGGCCGTAGAGACTCACCCTCTGTCTGAGAGCCAGGGAGCTGCAGATTCCATGACCACATCACCGGTCTAAAAAAAAAAAAAGAAAGAAAAAAGTGAAAGAAGTCCTTCAAGCCTTTATTCTGGGTTTCTGCAGGGTTATGAATTTACATTAAGACTTTTAAGACCTTTGTAAGACCAAGAAAACTTATGGAATAAATTGAATGGAACATGATACATCAATATCTTTATCATTGTTTTTGTCTTGTTTTCTAGTGCAAATGTCTAAAAGATTCTTGAATCATTTGCTTAAGAAGTAAAATGATATAAAATAAAGAGACTTGTTTACGGTGAAATTGATCAAAACAGAGTGAGTTTATTATTAAAAAAATAAAAAATATTTGCCAATGGGCTCAAGAAAACTACCTTTATTAAAAGGGAAAATAAGATTTCATACCCCACTGACGGACATTTGTTCTTGTTTTAAGCATAAACTCAATGTTGTGCAATTTACTCTGAAAACAAGACTTTATATGTTCAATCTGCATCTCAAGTAAATGTGTCTTGATTTAAGGATGTTTCGATATTTGTTTTGGAAAACAGGGCAAAAATACTGAGGAAGATGTTCATTCTTTTGCAGTGCACGCAACATTTAATGACGTGACTATGAATTTAAGAGTTTCTGCTTCGTTTTAAGACCTTTTTAGGGCTTCATTTGTGGAAGTGTGAATTAAGAATTAAGAAATCATGTTTATTTGAGGAATTTACTGTTTATTTTCCCCCCACTTGCTCAGACTTAAATACGGTCAAAATTTAAAATCTGTCATAATTTACTCTCTTGTTATTCCAAACCTGTTTGGAAACCATTCACTTTCTTTGTATGGAAAATAATGCAGTAACAGTGAATGGTGACTCGAGCTGTTAGTTCTCACATTCTACCTTACAGTGGCGGCTCCAGGACTTTTTTGTTGGGGGTGCTAAGGGGGGCTTAACAGTTCAGAGGGGG
>NW_015786059.1:0-1836 GCF_001515625.1 Sinocyclocheilus rhinocerous | reverse complement strand
TTAGTGGAACACGGAAGACGTTTTGAAGAATGCTCTTTTTCCTACAGTGAAAAACAGGAATAGAGGCTGTCAAACTCCATAAAATGACATGGAAGCACCATAAAAATAGTCCATGTGACTATATTTCAAGACTTCTGTGTCTAAAAACAGACCAAAATGTAACTTGTTATTCACAAGTCTTACTTTGTGCAGTAGCTCTTGAATCTCTTTCTCACTTCCACATTTTCAAACTTGTAACAAACAATTACAAGACATGCAAAAAATTGGATTTTGGGACTTCAAAAGTGATGAAATGTATCTTCATGTATAAAGTTTGCACGAACATAGCTATAATACATAATATTTCAGATTTCAATTTAAGTATAAGTTGTATGGACTACTTTTGCAGCTGAACTTTTCGGAGTTCCTCTTCACTTTCATAATATTTGTTAAATGTTATAAACGTTCTGCTAAAAGAAAGTCATACAGCTTTGGACTCAACATGAGGGTCAGTAAATTATGACAGTTTGCATTTTTGTGTGAACTATCCCTTTTTTCCAACATCCTGTTTTGTGTGCATTGTGGTGGAAACCACATTTGTATGATTGAACTCAGAGGCCCAGATCTGAAGATGTATAAAATGAGCACAAAAAATAAATACAATTTATTTGATTTATTTTTAACCATTTCATACTGTATATAAACATCAAGATGCTGATACTGATGCTTTGGCTTATTCAAAATGTTCTAAACCCCTGAGATCAGATGCATAATCAGAATCAAAATTTAATTTTAGACAGCATAAACATTTGCATAGTAATTTTTTTTATTGCATATCATGACGATTTTAACCATTTGTGTAGATTTAAAATACCATTTGGTTCATATCACCCAAAAATAGGCGATGGACAAGGATAATCATGTCTTGTTCAAACCGTCTGTCAGTTCCTTGTCCTTCTCACTCACTTGTCTAACATGGACCAACGGGAGGCACGTCTGACAGAATGGCAGTATGGGTAATGAGAAAGGAATTGGGCTCTTCCGGCAGCGGCTAGCCCCTCAACGGGGCGGAACGGAGTAGGACCACACTGGGGGTCGCATGCCACACTTGCGCTGACCGGGAGATCTTATCGCAACCACCCGACACAGTCAATTTCACTGTGTAGCTGGGTGTCAGCTTACCTCCCTCCCTGGCCACATTAGTCTATGAAAAATAACAAAGACACAAGGTCACCGGAATCCAGAGCAGAGCCGTGCGCATCCGATGTCCTCAAGAGACCATTGTACGGGCCGCTTTTCCAGCTAAAATCTAGTGAAACATGCTTTTCATAGAGGATTTAAGACTGCAACCTGAAATGTTACAAAATTGTAGCAAACATGATCATGGGCTATGCAGACTAGGAATTAAAGTATTATTCGAATTAATTCGAATTAATTAATTAGAATTATTCCATATTTTTGGGCAACACAATCCAATATTTCCATTAATGAAACCTCTCAACAACTATTAGAAGATCAATCCTGTTGATTATGTATGCAAAATCGTTTCAGTTCGACAAAGAGTTACATTTGAAATAGATGCAAATAATGGCATCAGGTGTTTATTTTAGGTTCTGTGGCAAGAAGGGTAAAACACATATGAGAAATAATAAATATATGATCACAGAACCTGTCAAAAACATGTTACACATTTCACCTCAAAAATCATAAGAAATATTTGGATATATATAAGAATATAAGACTTTTTTCTGCATTGTGACATCATTACCCAATTCTCATTTCAATTGATATATGTTATTATATTATTATATATTATGTATTATTAAATTAAATTGTATATATATATATATATATATA
>NW_015786058.1:0-1835 GCF_001515625.1 Sinocyclocheilus rhinocerous | reverse complement strand
TGTTAAAGGTTCTTCATGGAACCATAGATGCCAATAAAGAAACTTTGTTTATAAGAGTATGGACAAAAAATAACTATGATGATGGAATTTTCATTTCTGTGTGAACTGTCCCTTTAATGTTACACATTTCAGAAAGCAGCAATGCATGAAATCGAGCTTGTACAGCTAGGAGCGTTTCCGTTCACATGAGGATGAGTGAATTCTGACTGATATTTTTGGGTGAATATCCATTTAATTGACCATGCTTTTCCCTTAGGGTTACTTCATTTCAGTTTAAATCCCGAATCAATATTCAGTCTTACGAATATTCAATTAATTATGTTTTAATGCCATTTTCTCCAAGTATTTGATTCAATTCCGCCTGTATATATGATGTGGATGAGGCTTTTGGCGTAAAATGATTTATGATTGGGTGTCATAATACACAACGTGAGGAAAAAGCACAAACTCTGTCTCAGATCAGTACTGAAGTATTGAAAAGCTATCTATTCTGCATATGACATCTCCTCCATTACCTTAATTGAATACCACAGTCTTTACAGATTTAGACCTCTCTCTATATATATTCCTGTCTCCTTCAAGAGACAAAGACTTAAAAGAAACCTTTCTACGCCACACTCCTTTGAACAGGAAAATCCATGCGAAGGGTGTCTGATGTATGCGTTTTGTTGCTCTCTTGCGATGTATGAAGAGGAAACATCCTCTTCTTTATGGCCGAATGAACTCAAAGATATTCCTTCCTCCAGGCAAGGCCGCTGAATTGCGTGAACCGCAGTAGACGTTTGATTTGTTTTGTAAAGCTGTGATGTACTTCATATATCTCAATCATTCATCAGTTCTGAATATGTTTCTTAGGGCAAAGGGAAGGGTTATAAGAGGACATGTCCTCTTGTTCAGTATATGACACTGCATTGAAAAATCAGAACAAAAAATATTATTAATGTAATTTAATACTGCAATGATGTATACACACTTTGCAATTTTTGAGTAATTATATAATTTTATAATTTGTACATTTATAATATTTTTTCCAGCATTACAGTAATGAGAATGAAGGAAATATTATACATTTGATAAATATAATGTCATGTTAATATACTTGAATTTAATACTGACATGATGTAAACACACTTTGCCATTTAATAACTATATTATTTTATAATTTTACCTTTTATAATAATTTTTTTCAGCACTATAGTAATGAGATTAAGGGAACTATGATAAATGCATATGATAAATGATAAATAAGCAAACATTTATTTCTTGTTTTTTTCTGACAGTGATCTTGAAAATTTAGTGAGATTAAGCATTGTCTTAACAGTATTCAGTTCTTGCATTTGTCAATCAACAGCCCTGAAACACAATTTTAATTAAGAAATTTGACTTTATAAATTTGTTTATTTGTGTAATAAGATGTTTAATGAAGTCTTTGGCTTTGAAAGTGCTGAAAATGAGAGTAAATTATCTTGGGCAACATGAAGCGTTTGCCACTGCTGATGACCGTGATGATGTTGATGTTGTTTTGGCACTCGTCCCATTCGTGTTTGCGTGTCGCGCCTCTTTGAAAATGTTTTCATTGGCATTGCAAGCAGTAAATCAACATCCCCGATGGAGCAATATTACAAACACTCGTACCCATCGGTTCATCTGATTATGAGGCTGATTTCGCACAAGTGTGTTTACGTATGTTGGCAGTAATTACCGGGAAAAAGACGGTGTCTCCACAGCGACAGGTTTACATTGCAGCCATTGTTGATCAAGTCTCTTGGATCGGCTCACTGTTGCCGTTTTGATCAGCCCACTTCTACACCTCCGCAGCCATGTGAATTATTATC
>NW_015786057.1:0-1836 GCF_001515625.1 Sinocyclocheilus rhinocerous | reverse complement strand
GTGAAACGCACACTGTCAGGCTAGGAGGTGGTGATTGCAGGATGCATGTGGCATGGCTGGATATCACTTCACTTCAAGGTCCGAGAGATAAGGTGCCATGAGGCCATGAGATTAGGATGCCATTAGGCTAGTCACATATACATGAGAATCTCCACGTCTCACAGATCAGGTCGAAACGGACCATCACACTCAGTGATCTCCGACTGTGTTACCCTAAAACTAAAGCTATTTCTGCCCAACTCTGAAATTTTAAAGAAATGGGGCCAAGATTAAGTGGAAATCAAGTGTCTAATATAGCTTTGTTTTATATACTCTTCTGGTCTATTTGGGATTACATTTAAAAGTAAAGCAAATTAGTAAAGCAAATCTGCATTTTCAAAGAAAATGAACATTATCCTGCCTTCAGGTCATGTTGGAATGAGCGTGTTTATAGGTTAAGTGCATGTGTACACCACCGCAATAAATACCAGTAGGAATAGGCAAAAACATTTTGGTTCACTCAAGGTAGTTGAATCTACAGCTCTCAGTTCTGCCTGAACTGCTAGTTGACCACACGACTTCCTCTTCGTTACATGCACATACTGTAAACCTGCGCTAACCACAGACTGCTGCATTTCTTTGCTTACCCTTCAGTAGACATCTGATCATTAGTGTCTTTTTTCTCCTTTAGGTCCTCCTCCTCGTACTCCCGCACGTCATTTACCTCCTTCATCTGGCCCGTCAGGACCTTCCCCACGAACAGTACAATGAACTGCAAAAAGGAACAAAAATGTCTGACATTTACGTAGACATTTCATAGCAATAGCACATGAGAAATGCAACTTGAACAGGTTAAATGGTGGTAGTTAATTGGTTTCTAAGCCAGTTATATGAAGTTTGTAGGTTATATTTCAAGTTACAGTTAAAGCCAGGTTAGTGTGCACTGTTCATGTTGTGAGTGTACAGCAAGACACTTTGGATAGAGTATCTGCTAGATATCTAGCTAACATGATCTGATACTACTGATTTCAGGACACTAAGATTACACATTCGGGGCCTAATTGACTTGATGATAGCTCACAGTGGACTCGCTGCAAGGCTCAAGCCAGCAACCTTCTGGTTACTAACCCTGAGCTGCACTACACTGCTGTTGTGTTCTTAAACTACCCATTCTTACCAGGAACCAGTAGATATTCATGAGGAGCAGGGCAAACAGGAGTGTGTTGAAGAAGAAATAGAAAGGGATGTTGGGAACCGACTGGATGCTGGTGACACAGGAGGCCCACAGAACTTTGAGGGGGAACCAGTACAAACGGAACCAAAACCTGCACAAATAACAAGAACAAACTAGCTCACATGTGAAGGCATCTGCAACACAAACAAAACAAAAAAAAATCAGTTACAAAGTAGTTGTTACATGTACAAGGGATATTGTAGAGCAGGGGTGGGAAATTCTGGCCTTTGAGGGCCAGTGTCCTGCAGAGTTTACCTCCAGCCCTAATCAAACACATCTGCCTCTAATGTCTAACCCTAAACCAGGGGTACCCAATCCTGCTTCTACAGATCTACCCTACTCCAGAGCTTAGGTCCATAAATTATTACAAGTTTTGTCAGATGAAAGTGGTGGATTGAGCAAACCCATCCCTAAAATTTTAGGGCAATGATCAGTTGATGGGAATGTTGTTCCAGGACCAATAAAGGATGTGTGCCTAATTCTGCAAATTACTTTTAGGCTACTATAACATTTCAATGCTGTGTTACTATATGCATCCATAAGAAAACTTCTGGTTTCTTGAACAACAGGCAAACCTTACCATGTGATGCTAAAACTAATGGCCCCCATGTTGGACAGGACAT
>NW_015786056.1:0-1835 GCF_001515625.1 Sinocyclocheilus rhinocerous | reverse complement strand
CACATATTTTTGTGAATTCATTAAACAGTAAACTAGCAAATACATTTTTAATTTTGAGTTCGAAAAAATGAGTTGAGATCACACTGGTTTTGAATGGCAACAGTTTTTATTGATAATTATTTAATGATGTTAATAAGTTAATTCAGTGCTTCAGCTCACTTATACCTCCTTGTGGGGTTAATGCAGTAGTTTGGGCCTTTGCTTTTTGTGATATAAATATGAGGAAATAAGGATATTTTTCCTACATCTTTGTCAGAACCTTACTTTTCCATATCAAAAAAATGACTGATAGAGTTTGATATTAGCAGCTTTACCATTGTTGAATAAGTGAGCCATTGCTAAGATTCCGAATAGTCTCAGTGATTGTAAACAATATAAATTCTTGGCACTTATTCACATGCACAAACATCTCGGCTCACATCTCACTCTCAAAAATAACATTCAAATATTATCTCATGGGTGACATTTGACCTATACACCATGCTTTTAAAACCTTGCATTAATAAACTTGCTTTTATATGCTTTCATTCTCATTCATTTTTTGCAGTAACACCAGCTCTTGGCAACATGTGAGTAGCACCTGCTATTCATGCTGTTTAACCATGACTTAACATTATCTTTCATTTCGGTTTAAAGCTGCGTTCATAACCATCTTTAACCTTGCTGCTTGCTTGCTGCTATTCATGCAAATACAGTGGCGTAAGTATATAGTGTGAAGCAATGCAGTGCATAGATGTGTCATTAACCAATCAAAACTGCATCAACGCACACAAATCTTGTCAAAATACTTAAATACTGTGACTTTTTCATCCCCTCACTGTGTCCTCTGGTCCCAGATCCATCATTAAATTCAAAATAACCTTTACCTTTCCATACCAAAAACAAAAGCCATTGTGATATCTCAAACAAATCATTTTAACGTACAGAGAATAAACAATAACAGAATAAACACTTTACAACAAGGTTCCATTTGTTAACTACATTAGTTAACATCAACTAACGATGAAAAAGTATTTTAAAGCATTTATTAATCTTAGATAATGCTAATTTCAACATTTACTAACACAAATTAATATCTGTTCATATTATTTAATGGACCAGAGCTAACATGAAATTATTAACAGTTGTATTTTTATTAACTATCATTAACATTAAGATGAATAAATACTGTAAGAAATATATTGCTCGTGTTAAGTTAATGTAAGTTAATGCATTAAGTAACGCTAACTAATAGGACCTTATTCTGACTCTTCTGCAAATTACAGCATTAATAATGAGAGACTGTGGCATAATTTGCCATCTGATCCAGCTGAGTACAATGGCCCATTTCTTTCTCTTTGTCATAAAAAAAAATGCCAGGGAAAAATACTCCTACACTCAAATACTTTGTCTTGCTGTCAAGCTGCAAGATATACAGAAGCCCCTTTGTTTGGTGGCATCAACAGAAAACAATACTTTATTGTAAAAGTGTATTTCTATGGTAACATTTATCATTTAGAGATTGTGTTCGGTTAGTTTGACGCTGATGGAGTTTTCGACCTATAATAACTTCTTTTTCTTCTCTAGGTGCTGTAGCAAAGACAACAAGTTTTGGCTTGTCAGGAAACGTTGGGCTAATAAGTTATTCCCTTGTAATGTAGCAGGAGGAAGACAAGGGACATAAAGTTGAAACATGGAAGTCTAGCAGCTTTACTTCTTCTGAGACCCAGCCACGGCGGGCTTGTCTTCACGGGTGATGGGAATGGTGCGCTCCGGGCCCTCTGTGTGCTTGCGAGGGGCTGTCACGGTCAGAACGCCATCAGAAGACAGGGAGGAAGTGACAGAGGCTGGATCCA
>NW_015786055.1:0-1828 GCF_001515625.1 Sinocyclocheilus rhinocerous | reverse complement strand
TAATTTCCTGTTTATGGCAAGTTCCTGATTTTCCAAAAGACCAAATTAAAGAGAGGCCACAGGAAGAAAACGTTTACTTCTTTCACTATCAATCTTGCATCTTTAAAGTTCTGCGTCCAAGTTAGTGGATCGAATTGTGTATTATTTTTGGTTTCCTGTGTCTGTCTCACTAAAAACCACAAACCTCAGCTAATGCAGATTTAATTTCCCCAGGATGTCGCTGAACAGCTAAAGAAAGGGATATGCATGATGGGAAATGATTTTGTTTTGTTTTCCAGTAAACACAATGTTGTTTCGATTGCCCCTTTTGAGACTTCACCTATCTCCTGAAGGATTTTAGCCTGGATGTCTGGAAACTTGATCAGGTATAAAAGGCTCCACTGCAAACCGGTGATGATAGTGTCAAAACCTACGAGGAAAAAAAGGCATCGGTTATGATCAAAATCTGTAAACAGCCTCAAGACACATGTCACAATTAGCAAGTGGGCAAACAAACTGGTAGAAGATGTGATGTGTGGTGAAAAACCACAACATTCTCAGGCTAAAAGAATGAAAATGAGCAGTTTGAGCTGCTCAATGAGCTCCTCATGGGTGTTTGTTAAACACTCTTTAATGAACTAGAACTACCAAGATGCATAAACTGAAACAAGTATGAATAGAATAAGCCAAAAGCAGACAAAAAAAACATACATTTAAAGCAAATTCTCAGAAGAACTCTAGGTCTGATCAGTCTGAAGTGCCTCCCCTGTGACAACAACACAGAGCCAAGAAAAACATCTTGTTCTGGAAGTAAATGCATGCTTTTAACAAGCAAAGCTATTAGCGCAATAACAACCCAGGGAGGAGGACTGCAGCCTTGGAAGGCATTCAGATTATGTCTCAAAGTTCTATGAAACATGTCGACACAGTTTATGAATTATTATTACCTAATGTAATCTGCATTCATGCTCCTAGATCCATTCGCACATGCTCATAATTCAGGATATGTAGAGAGAAAACCATTTTTCTGTTCTACTTCTAAAAGTACAATGATGTGCACATTCATTCTCTTGACTCTGGGTCTCTTACCGGCTCCGAAGATGTCAATGACACTGTGGATGATCTGTGAGTTGCTGAGCATGGCTGTTTCCTCGTCCTCCTGCCTGTCCTCACACATTGCTATTAGGGCATCAGTAATGTCCCGGATACAGTTCTGTACAAAAACATAGAGAATGAGACTTGCAAAATGTTTAAAATGTGGAAAAATAAACTGTGGACCTATACTCATTTTTATATCACATCTATATCCATCTTGTTCCTGGCAATGCACAGTATGCATCTGTGCTTTCCTCAAAGCTGTTTACATCAAATTCAACTATGCGTGTGAATATTTTAGTTTGTATAAACTGAAACTCACTTCACAGGAACAGAGTATACTTTGGATGAAATTGTTACTGAGTTACTGACCACAATGTGTAAAAAATACCATTATAGCATACTGTTCAAAAGTTTGTTGTCAATAAATTAATACTTTTATTCAGCAGTAAAGTACATTGTTGCAAAAAATATTTTAAATAGATATGTTTTTTAATGATTTTAATGCATTTTTTAATAAATAATGAAAATTATTTATTTAAAAAACATTAAAGATTCGACCAACCCCAAATATTTGAACAGTAGTATACTTATATTATTAATTCATTATATTATAAAAATATGCACAGTGTGTGTGTATATATATATATATATATACTTTATATATTAAACACTACCAGTCAAAAGTTTTTGAACAGTACGATTTCTAATGTTTTTTAAGGAATTCTCTTCTGCTCACCAAGCCTGCATTTAT
>NW_015786054.1:0-1833 GCF_001515625.1 Sinocyclocheilus rhinocerous | reverse complement strand
TGTGAGTGTTCGCCCCTCAACGGGCTCACCATGGAAATGTATTCTTCTTTCTTTGTTAGCCACGTTACAAAGACCCGTACTCCAGCACTCTTTCCCTCTCTCTTACTCTCAGTCTCGGAGGACTTGGCTTGTGTGTTTGTGTTCTGTCAGCAAGATCAAGTTTTAGATTGTAGGGTCTGAGCCATTTTACCTTAATTTGGCTGGCGGATGAAACTGGCAAAATCTCTGTGATTAGCTGCTGTTTATCCATTGTGATGTAATATGTGATGTCATTCCAAGTCTTATTACAGATGACTTGATTTGAGGGTGATGCAAACACTCAGTGATATCAGGTAACCTTTCGAAATGACAGCTTTTGAGAAACCAAGCATTATTTTCTGCCGTGCTGTTGAAAACAAGACCGCAAACGGATAACATTATGGTGGATGCATATTAATACACAGTGATTGTGAAAAAGTATGTGAACCCTTGGATATCTGCAGAAAACGGTCACTTATTGAACAAACTGTGTAAATAAATAATATATATTTTATAATATAACACTGTAATTAGTCTTTCCACTCAATTGCATGAGTTCTCAGAGTTTTAGCTCGGGTTTCTTCATCAGAAATTAAAAATGGTCAAACTAGTGTGATGAACTTATGACTTAACATTTTGTTACTATGGCAACTCTGATTTTACCTAAAGATTTTGTCTTGTGCTAAAAATTGATCTACTGCTAGGCTAAATCTGAAAGGTGCACAGAGTCAGGCAATTAAATGTAAATGTATTTATTTCTTCAGTAATCTCTAAAACTCTAGTAACTGCTGATCAGCGAATCTGTATTAGCATGAGGTGATAGAGGCTATTTCACTCAGTCGAGCTGAAACACTGAGGCTCATGGGAGCAATGCAGTTTATGGTTGTGGTCAGGATCCCTTATGGGGACAGATGCTCAGTGTAATTTCCAGTCTGTGGATCAGCATGAGAGGAGAACGAGAGATATCACCTCCCACTCATTTACTCTCACTCAGACGCTCATTTTTAGCATCTGCAGTTCCATGAATTTCAGAGATATCATTGAAAACACAGAAGCAGAAATTAGCAGGAATTACATCAATTACATTTGCTATTTGTAATTCACCTTGTTCTAAAAGATCTTCTCCAAAGTCCAAATGTGATTTTTAATTAACATGAAAAAGCTGGCACTAGTTTACCTCTGTGCCCCCTACAATGGCCATCGAGGGTCAGAGGAAGTGTTGGTCTCGAGAGCACTGACAACCATATAGATCTGGATCTGTGCGAGTGAACTGGGTAGTCAGTGTATCACAGCCTTCAAGTTTAATGGGCCTCCAGATGGAGGACAACCTTTAGAGAGACCTGCCAAAAGAAACTGGCTTTTGTGAGTGTGTAAGATTGAGTTTCGAGTGTGTTTGTGTGTAAGGATGCTTCACACTCCTGCCTGAACCAAGGTCTCTCTTATTGGCATCGTCACTGTTGGGCCGCGTCCCCTGTTTCTCTCTCAGAACACCCTCATCTATCTTCCTGTCCCGGAGCCTTTTTCTAACTGATGCTCCTTGCTGATGAAATGCGATTGGTGTGGAACAAAAGAAGGGAAAGACAGAGAAACATGTAGTTTTGATTGATCTTGTGAGTGTGTTGGATGATAAGCCTGTCAGATAGCACAGACCCCGGGGTGATCATATCGGCATACCCTGCCAACTCCAGCCCAGGCGAAGCGTGTGTGTGTGCATTTGATGGAAATCTCATTTAAAGCCCATATCATTCTTTTTGGCTCTAGCATGCATGAAATGATTGCATAATTATTGCTAAAAATAGACTCTACTCTCTCAGT
>NW_015786053.1:0-1833 GCF_001515625.1 Sinocyclocheilus rhinocerous | reverse complement strand
GGGTCACAGTCCCTCTTATTTAGCAGGAGCGTGAACTCAAGCCCGTATTTCACTGCAGTGTTTTTCAGAGAGAGTAGACACTGACCAACACATAAATACACATACAAGACCCTGTATCACACACACACACACACACCTCTGTCTAAGATCAGTCGTCTGACCCTGAGCGGCTGATAGTTTCTGTGTCTCCTCCAGAAAATACGGACAGGCGGTCGATTTCCTCCAGACACTCGGGCTGCTGTTACCTGCGATAAGATGATCTGCTCTCTGCCCAGCGCCGCTCCGTCATTAGACACCTGTCAAAGACAGACCACCATTTCATTACTCTTTCATGTTTTCTTTTGTCTTTCATCCCTTAACCTCCCTTTTTGAAGTCTCTTAGATATTAGTTTTTGGAAGTTAAGTCAAAATGTGAAGTACTGTAAACGGATAGTAACCATTAGAGGAATAGTCCAGGTTCAGTGCAAGTTAAACTCTGCTGACAGAATTTGAGGCATAATGTTGATTACGAAGTACCTTGGGTTTATTTATTTTTTTATTAATTCATTTATTTATATATTATTCTATTTTAATTTACTATGCACATAAAATATAAAGGGAAGTATCCAGATTCAATGCGAGATAAACTCTGTTGACAAAATTTGTGACATGATGTTGATTACCTTTGTTTGTTTATTTATTATTTTTATTTTTTCGTATTTTTGTATGCACATAAAATGTAAGGGCAGCGATCTAGATTCAGTGCAAGTTGAACTCTATTGGCAGAATTTGTGGCATAATGTTTATTACCAAGTACCTATTGTTTGTTTGTTTATTTATATTTTTTATTTTAGTATGCACATAAAATATATGGAGAGTGATCTAGATTCAATGCAGGTTAAACTGTATTGACAGAATTTGTGGCATAATATTGATTATCAAGTACCTTGGGGTATTTATTTATTTATATTTATTTTTTATTATTTTGTTTTTAGTATGCACTCGAAATGTAAGTAAATGTGTACCAGCATTGTGGAGGCTTTAAAAGCGCACATGCGAAGCTGCTGTTGTTGTTAAAGCACTTGCATGAATTATTCAGTAAAAACCCATTTATTATATGAGCTGTAAAGTTGCCTAAATAGTGCTTTCTGAGGTGAAACTACTTTTCTAAGTGGATGGACATCTGGTTACGTGTTGCTGATGAATTTGAACCAGGTAAAGTGTCTTTTTCTGGAATCCTTCATATTGTGCAAAAGTTACCTGGCTTACTAGCATTATGATGATGCATTGCAAAACCTAGTGAGCTGCCTTGCTGTTTGGAAGCTCATATATGACGGATCTGAAACACTTTACTTGATTCACATGATTTTATTTGAGTTTGCCATCAGCATGCAGCTACAAAAATGAAGCAACTGTATTAGGCATAAAACTGCACAGCACTTTTACATAATTATTTTACTACATAAAATAATATTTTTTTAATAATCAGAAGTATTTTAAAATTCAATACTTTTTATTAATTAATTATAATTCAATAATTTTAATAATTATAATTCAATTTTATAAATTATATTTATAAATGAATATTAATTTAATTAAAATTATGTTAATGTAAATATACATAATAATTAATTATCCACTATGTTTTAGAGCTGTAGTTAGTACAGCTAGTCTCATGCCAGTGTGTATAATGTTTCATACTTGCTATAGCCAAGATTTTATTTTATTTTATTTATTTTTTGTACTTATTGTTTTTATTGATAATTAGTCAAATTATTGCCTTGGTAATATTATATCACATTGTATTGATTATAATATATATTTTTTTATTATTATTATATATATATATTTTTT
>NW_015786052.1:0-1833 GCF_001515625.1 Sinocyclocheilus rhinocerous | reverse complement strand
CCTCGATCAGTCCACTCTCATGGCAACGGCATAATTCACCGCTCTGGTGCCCTGCATCCCGCTCACATCTTAAAGGATGTCCATCGCAAAACTAAAAATAACACACGGGAGATAGAGAACCACGGTCGATCGTTGAGCCGCCCGCCAACGCAAACTTTCGTGCTATACAGTCATGACGCGCAATAACTGACGGAAGCGGTAGGAGGAAGATGTGTTGCTGTGAATAGAATGAGAACTATGTTGTGGCCACACACTGTTTTAGGAAATACTGTTGCACACCGCTTACAAAGCAAGTTTTGGTGGCTGAAGCATACATAGCAGAAGATATTATAAGGCACGCATAAAGGCGTCTGAACGTTCATTTAAAAAGCCACTTGTTGTTTTTTTAATCTAACAATCTGTTTATAGTTTACTATTTTATCATAGGCTATATCTGTTATTATGGATTTGTGAATTGTACGTGTGACACTGGCTTGCTTTACTGTAAAAGAAGTGATACATTTGAAGATATCAGTGAAACTAGTAAACAGCAGCTGACGCATATAGAGTCACAACCCTCACTTTAACCACTAACCCAGTCAAATCTTGTCACTCTGTTTCACTTAGAAACTTGTAATTCATAATTTGCAACATACCAGAATGGCAACTGAACCAAGAAGCATCAATTTGGTGTGGCAAAAACAGGCCTGGCTTGCTCTCTTTCGCAGTACGTCTTTGCAATATTAATATAAACTTGTGTGTTTTTTAAACTTTGAGGGGGCAACTCTGATATTTCAAAAGAGTGGAGTGGGTAGTGGACAAGGACAGGGAATAGGGAAGAGGTGAAGCGCAGAGGGGAAGAGCGGAGGAGGGAAAAGAGATGAAGGAAGAGATGTAGGAAGAGGAGCGAAAAAGAGTGAAAGAGCTGTGGAAAGAGCAAGAGGAGAGGTGAGCAGAAAGGAAGGGTGGAAGAGGAGAGTTGAGAGGAAGCAATACTGAAGAGGCTTAAATGAGATGAGAGCTACTGTAATTGATCATGTTGTGAAACAAGGTTCGTTTATGAAAAAGGCAGACTTCAGCCTAATGAGCAAATTTACAGTGGACACAATTTTAACAAAACAGAAGAGGGATGTCATTGGTCAGTATGCCACAGTCAAGAAAAGGGTGTTTTAAAGAGACTGTAATCCAGTGAGATTTGGAAATGATAGTGTATAGGCCTATACAGCATGAATGAATAAAGTAATAAAAAGTTACAGTAAACACCTTTATAATGTTACAAATTATTTCTATTTAAAATAAATGCTGGTTTTTTTATTCAGCAAAGAATTTAGGATTGTATCATGGTTTCCACAAAAATATTAAGAACCACAAGTGTTCTCAACGCAGAACATAATAAGAAACGTTTCACGGTATTATTTTCACTGTATTTTTGATCAAATGAATACAGCCCATGGTGAACATGATACTTCCTAAAATTAAAATTAAAATAAGTAATAAAATAAAAAATTAAATTAAATTAAATGTTACACCATGTTAATTAGGAACTGGAACACATTTTTAGCTGGTTTGACTTCCTTTAAAATCTTGAGTCTTTATTCAAACAACAGAATGTCCATTTTCATTTTAGTGTATAAACTCATAATAATCATATCATTAGGGTATTTGGGGTAAAACGAAATTGTGAAGACAGTGTCTACAACATTTAATACTGTCAAGGGAATAACTGAACAATACATAATAGCACTCTCTTGCTGTAAAGTTGTAATGAAACACTAGGTGTCAGCATGTATCCATTTGTAATCTGTGAGGTTTTTAGACAGTGCCACTTCTGGGATTTTTTTTTTTTTTTTTGAG
>NW_015786051.1:0-1792 GCF_001515625.1 Sinocyclocheilus rhinocerous | reverse complement strand
TTTCTGAAGGATCATGTGACACTGAAGACTGGAGTAAAGATGCTGCTTTGATCACAGGAATAAATTACATTTTAAAATATATTATTTTACATTTTAATAATTTCACTATTTTTGCTGCATTTTTTATTCAAATAAATGACCTTAATGAGTATAAGCAAGTTCTTTCAAAAACATCACAATCCTACAACCCCAAACTTTTGAACAGTACTGAAAATCTATTAATATTGTATGAACACAAGCTATTGTGTAGCGTAGAAAGATACTAATGCTTTTAAACAGTTGAATAGATATTTAAACCATAATCTAAAACGTTTTATGAACCTAAATCTGGCTATTATATCTGTCCTTTCACTACATGTGCATTGTGTTATGCTTCAGACAACCACCCATAATTGGTAAGCGAAAACAGAACAAACTCTGGTTGGTCACTTTAGATGTCAATCAAATGGTGTGTAAGTGGGCGGTTCTTACATAAGCTTCAAAGTGGTCCAGATTGGTTCTACGTGACTAATATGGATCTTTATGCCACTTTCAGTGAGAGTAGAGGATGGCATGAATCTACACAAGCAAACCACTGTTCTAGCATCTTCTGTGAGGTTTTACGCTCAAACAGATTCAAAAATCATGATTTTAGGTGCATAATCCCTCAGGATTTCTCTGTAACTCCTCCACTCTTTCATACCTGATCTCCTCTACGTTTTGCTCCTCCACACTCTCCTCTGGTCTGTTTTTGATGCTTTCCCAGAGCATCACTAGCTTTTCGCAGAACCATTAGAGGTTGCCCTTGCAGAGGGAAAAAAAACAAAACACAGACATTCATGTGATAGCAAAGCCCTTTTGTATGGAGTGCTCACACATTTTTATCACTGAACGTCAACATGTCTACGTGCCATCAAAGTGCTCCCGGGCCTTTAAATAGATCTCTATTTACACTACAATTAAGTAGACGACTCAGTCTGTTCTTGCTCACATACTTTGAAAGAAAAACAAGTGTTTTTATGTCATTTTGCAGATGGGAACATGATTGAAAGCAGTATTTAGTTTCATAGCCTGAGGGCGTTACACAGCTCTACAAATTTGATCAAGTAATAATAGTACCCAATTTGAAAATATGACTCAAATTGAGAATTTTAATCCCCCCTAACGGCAAAAGTTGTCTTGCTTGTAATTGATATTTTGTCATAATAATTGCATTAAATGAGTTGTAGAAAAATCAATTTTGCATTTCATAATAATAATAAAAATGTTAAGATTGTTATTCTTTGGAGGAAAAGTTTTGGAAGTGTAAAACAGCAAAATAAAGTACATTTGCTCAGAAGAAACTGCATGTGGGACCTGGCTATACAAAACTCACCATCGCAATGCTTTATGGGTGGTTTTCTAGGCGGTTTCTAAAGTTTTCTGGGTGTTTCTGGTCTTCTGTGTTTGAAGACCTGAATTGACGTAAAGCCTGGCATTGATGTAATACATTAATAACATAAAAAATGTTTATTTTAAAATAATGCATAGAATATATCCAGTAAAACATTTTCTGGAGCATTTTATACTAAATATTGATCTCTTGCAACCTCTGTAAAATTAACAAGGTTTTTATTTATTCTTCCATTGCATACATACAAAACTGTTTTGAATCGATGCACATTTATTCATAAGAAAATTTAACAATGCTTTACAGTTGAGTGGCTTTGAAATAATGATACATTTAAATGACTATAGAATTGATAAAGCATATCTTATACAATTATTAATTTGGCCCCACTTTATATTAAGTGGCCTTAACTACTATGTACTT
>NW_015786050.1:0-1832 GCF_001515625.1 Sinocyclocheilus rhinocerous | reverse complement strand
TTCAGCGTTCTTGACCACATCAATGGCAACATAAAGCGTGTAAAACGATTGACGCGTCGAGCACAACACATCAATGCTCAACCAGGAGATTAAAGACGTAACACTCAAAGCGCTCGCTTTTAAAAGGTCCTCTAATTTCCGCTTCAAAAAAGCACTTCGATTTTTAAAGCAAAGAATAGATTAGACAGGACAGTGGAGGAGGAGCCCATGGGTCGTCGTGTCCATCAGTGGTCACTATTAAATATAAAGATCCCTCAGAACAAGTCATGCCTACGTTGTCGTTCAAATAAAAGGAAAGAGCCACATGCAAATAGATTTTGTGCTCTGATATATAATAGCCATGTTTGTTTGATGCAATATGAACACTGGACTCATGCTGCGCTGCCGTTGTAGTGAATTCGTTTTGTGTGAGAAAAACATTGCGTTAAAACAGTTGCTCATCAGGAACTAATCACTGGAATCCCCTCGGCAAGATTTCTTTTTGTCTTTTCAAGATGCATTGCAGCGCAAATTTTGCTAGATAAAAATATGAGCCAAAAATAAGAGTTTTATCTCAGTGTGAGTGTACGTTTAAGAAATCAATTCTTTAGTGGATCGAGATGTGCAGAGTTAAAGTTCTCCGGGGCAAAAAAGCCCCTGCTGAAATAAACTAAATAGATTACAACTGTCATTAAAGAGAAAGATGAAAAAATGAATAATAGTGTTGAATGCAGCATTACATTTAGATCTGCTTATGCTGCATTATATAAGTTTTTGCGAGAGTGCAGAACTCATGCTAAACTGAAGTCATTGAGCGTTTCAGTGATGGGGAACGTTCTTTGCTTGTTTTATCCCCAGTTTTGTGTGAATTCTTGATTTTATAATACATAAAAAACGCAATGAACTAATTCATAAACTTTTCTCAGCTTTGAACTCTGTGTAGCTTACAAGATTTTTTGTTTTCCCCAAACACAAAATGTTTTTTTTATGTTTTTTTCTTATTACTAAACATTAACAATCATCATTACAATAACAAGAGCAATAACTGACAGTAATGACTGAATCAGGTGTAGCCGAGCTCCAGGAATATGATTTGCACAAGAATTACACTTTTTGTTCTTTGAGTGTTAAGAGGTTCACTTAAAACAAAACATTGTTTGCTGTTACTTAAAAAAATGCACTAAAAAGTAGATAGTTGATTATTTGTATGACTAAAAAGTGCATAAAGTATCAGTTTTATTTCATAGATTGAAAACCGATTGAACATTACGCAAACTGGCCATAGAAAATGCTATTGGTCTTGAGTATTTAAATGACAGTATATGACATAGTCTGAAATAAGACAGATGATTTATTTTTGTGGCTTTAATCCCTGGGTTTGATTGCAGGTGTTTAATGGTGAGCACCCATTATACAGAAGGAAGAAAATGGACTTTTCACATAAATGTGGCCACACGTGGCAAATCTGTCAAATTCTGTCTGAAAGTCTCTCTCACATGTGCACGCACTCAGATGAAAAGACGCCTGTATGAAAGGCACAGCAGTCAGAAGTTTGGCCAAGAAATGCAGCTACTTCCAGCCATGCAACCGCCATGACACATCGTGTCAAACAACATGCTGTTAGCATTAGCAAACTGGATTTCTCTTGAGTTATTGAAGGCCATTTGTAAACACAGACATGAAAGCAAACAAGCTCTTGTGCTGCTAGCCTTGATCATCAAAGGCGTATCGATCAAATGGCTCCTTCCCATTGATTCCTTCAGCAAATGTATTCAACATCTGACACGCTCGCACACCGCCTTTCAAGCATCCAACTGACCAACATCTTATTGTGTGTGTGTGTGTGTGTGTGT
>NW_015786049.1:0-1832 GCF_001515625.1 Sinocyclocheilus rhinocerous | reverse complement strand
TGCAGAGGATTTGTCTTGATTGTGGGCTCCCTGGGGGGGATGTGACATCATCTGACTATTGCAACACCACCCTCTTAACAGGTCACATCTGGAACTTTGCATCAGCTTGGATACTTGACTGATCAACAATGGAGAGGGGGGGGGTATAATTTATTTTCTCAAGAACAGATATTATGAAACTTTGTTCCTGTGAATTGCATGTTTGTGAGTTATTATCATAAAATAAACCCTAAGATGGTTACCAGAACCCAGGGAAACTTTAATTAATTGCCGTTAAAAATCGATTGGCACTGAAATAATTTTATTATTTCAGCATGACTGCAGAGTGCAAACCAGCAGTATGAAATCAGTTTTCTGGGACAATTTTTCAATTTGGGGTGCATTATATGAAAATATTTGACTACTGTTGACCAATTAGAATCAAGTACTGCAGAAATCTGTGTAAAATCTTAGAGATTTTACCACTAGCATGCATCAGCATGACTTCAGATCTGCTTGATCGGCTCTTTTTTGCGCTCAAGTCTGTCTCTGTTGTGAAGGCATTAGTCTGGATGACTCTCATTCATGACTCACTGTATAAACAGAGCTCCACCCCACCTCTCTCTCTCTGAGCTGTCCTCAAAGAGCTCATGGGAGAGTTCATAACTATTATTACTCATGAAAATGAATGAAATTGGCTGTTCTGTCCAGGCGAGCACCAGGTATGGTAATAGCCTGCATGCTGTCACTGGGTAGAGGCAATTATTATCACATATTTTATCTATTCTAATTCTAATTTTGGTTAAGTTATTATTGTTTCATTTACCTGTAATAGTTAACAACATAGTAAAAGTCTAGATACGTGCTAATTAGAGTCAATTAGAGTGCTAATTCCGGTCAAAATTTTTAAATGCACTGTGATGTCACCCACTTCAGACCAAAGAATTACATATCTATGGGATTTTCAATTATATATTATATTTTAATTTTAAAAAGAAGAAAAAGAAAACGGATACAAATGCCACTGTTGCACAGGTTTACTAACCATACTGTTGTAAAACCTGAATACTATAAAAATAAATAAAAATAGCTTTTCTGCATAGTGGAGCACCAATGTTAATTCAGGCATAGAAATGGCTTTTTTTGTAGATACAACAACTCTCACTGTCACTATTCTAGACTCTTTTATTCTAGCTAGTCTAGTTCAATATAGGTTGAGCTATGATTAATAGTTTACATCATAGTGATATAATCTAGATTAGTGCCAAATAGACTAGGTCATGAGGAACAGACAGATGTCAGGTAAAGTATTGTCTCATTGACTAATCGTCTGTATGTGTGTGCACACAGAAGACATGATTCAAGTTCGCAGTTTAAAGCTATCTGAAACCATGTGTATGCAAAAATATGCCAGTGTCCTTAGAAACAAAAGTCTCTATTATTACAATAGCACCTCTGATTAGCTGTTGTGTTACAATAGCACGTAAATAGAAACCTCTAAAGCTCTATACACACTGGATAATTTGCCAAATCTGGACAAATTATATCTGGACAATATGCTAGTACAGCCACAAATGAGGCTGAACTTGCTTTAGTTAGAGGGTACTTAGCATCCTCTAGCACCCAGTAGAACCAGGTCTGATCAAACATGAAGTCAGTCACCTTTCACAGGTTGCTTTAAGTAAGAAAAAAAAATTATGAAATATTATATACAAATGAATGTAAAAAACAAATATATAAAATAGAATAAAACTGGTAGAAATCTACTGTGTTACTTTTTCCAACTTGAATGTCAACTTCTCAGGGGCACTTAAAGGGGTCATAGGATGCTACATGCATTTTTACAAGTTGTT
>NW_015786048.1:0-1832 GCF_001515625.1 Sinocyclocheilus rhinocerous | reverse complement strand
TACTCTTTAATCCTGTAAATTCCTGGCAATTTTTTACAGTGTACATAATCGACCAATAGTGGCATGCAAGAAGGTTGGATTTACAGAGAACAGTCAAAGCAATGAAAATATGCATGAATATAATGTATGAGGATGTAGAGAGCATGTCAATAGGAAAACAAAGCCAAATCCTGGACATTTTAGGCAAATTAGAAACACCAGCCAGGACATGTCTGGGAAAAAGAGGACATATGGTCACCCTAGTTATATAAAATATCATTAATATATGATATTTGATATGTTAATGATAATAAATATCATTAACAACCAAAATCATAATATCTTTGAGTGGTCTTGGCAGCTTTCTGCAGAGTTATCAATAGCACAGTGACCAGCGGGGCCCCTGGCCTGAGGATGTCAGCCCTTTACAAGAGAACTCCTGTAGCAGCAGAACTGGCCACATCTAATGGAGGCTCTCAGCTACAGACTTCTAGACAAGTGTCTCGTCGGAGTAAATGGAGCCCATCTCAATTCTGCCTACCCACCAGCGTCCTGCAGGATGATCAGTCTGCTCTGCTTTGAAGGCAGTGGCAGGGAGCATCATCATTACATCTCAAGTATCTGGATCCATGGACAAGGTGACAAAAGGGCTCTCATCAAAACCAGCACACAAAATGAAGATCCAATATGTGCATTTGGGCTTTCTGAAGTAACCGTCATGCTTTCTGTTTCTTTTGAACTACATATTGAAGATATTGCATCAGCATTATCTACAGGGTCAAGCATAATCTCTATGATGCAATAGTGTGACCAAGCATATGGCTAGACAGGAACTTAAAACACTGTTGTATTGGTTCACTCTCATCCTGTCTGGGAAAAACACAAGGGAATGCGATCCATATGTGACTTATCCTCAGAATTCACTTCAGTGAATGGAAACGTGGATCTCTACCAATAAAACCTAAGCCTGCCTCCTCAAAAAAGAGCCAGAGGACTGCAAGTACATTTCAATAAAGTAAAAATGCACTGGATGTCCCTTTTGAAATTGGTAGCAGGGAAGAATAAAGCCTACAGAGTACTGTGTCCGTATCCAAAAATATAGGCAATATTCTTCTTGTGATTATGGTGTTTTGAAAAATGACTGTCCTCTTAAAAAGGCTTCTCAGCCAGTCATGACTGTTAAGTAAACACTATTATCCAGTGTAAATGGGTGACCCAGGGCCGCTCTGTAGATTACATTTGCCGAGGCAGCCTCCCTTTGAGTCATAAATCAATGAGGGCTTGAGAGACCTGGACCACATACAGCTGCTTGTGAAATACATCAGGCATTCAACAACATCATTCACCAGAAACAACATAATGATTTTGCTTTATGTGGGGATATATGATGTAAGTGTTTTTTATTTATATCATACACAGTATAGGGACAAAAACCTGTGAACATCTATGGCTGCAGGAATCAGAAACATATATCTGGGGAAATTGGACCGTTTTATGACACATTCAGCATCTTTTGCTCTTTCTGTGAGGAAATATGAGTTCCTTTTCTATATCTGTTGGTTCAGGGTCTTTCATAACCCCTATATTGTTGACATAAATCAGTTTGAATGACATAAGCTTATTTAATGTATTAATTTATTTATTTATGATCCCCTCTCTTTACAGTGACAGTTATTTTACTGATAACACAAGTGCTTAGATGTCTGGGTTGCATGAATGAGATAATGTTTTCTATGTCGCACGGCACAAAAATGAAAATAATAATGATAATTATTCTGAGTGACTTGAATAACTTGTTTTTGCTTCTTGGTTTTCATAAAAGAAAATTATAAAAAAAAAAAAAAAAAACACAT
>NW_015786047.1:0-1804 GCF_001515625.1 Sinocyclocheilus rhinocerous | reverse complement strand
GGCTTTTAAGAAATGTTCATTTGTAATCTCTCAGTCATCATTGTATTGCATTGCATTATATATTTTGTCCCTTACATTAAAGGGATAGTTCACCCAAAAGTGAAAATTATCTTTTTAATTACTCACCCTCATGCCGTTCCAAACCTAAGATAAAGATAAAAACACAACTGATATTTATATGTATTTTATGAAAGTAGTCTGCTATAAAGATATCATTGATTTATATTCATATATCAGAATATAATATAATAATATATCTTACTTTTTGGCCATATAAAAATCAGTAACTGCACAAAATGCAACAGTTTTATACATTATGTAATAGGGGGTCTCTACCCTGTCTCTCAACCCACCAAGGAGTTTTGACTTAAAAAGTTTAAAGACCCCTGGATTAGTAAGGTTTGTGTATAGTCTGAGTGGTCATAAGAGAGTTTTTTTTGTTGTTGTTGTTCTCTTACCAAAGAGCTCTGTACTTGTTGGCATAATGCAACTGTTTAATAATCCCAAATGCCCCAGCGGTTTTACAGCTGAAGGATCACATTTCCATTATTCAGCCAAACTGAATCTAGGCCACCCTGTTGATGGTTTTGGGCTCACACAGAGACAAGTAACTGGAAGCAATGAAGGCCCACAATGCCATCATCACCTTATATGTCAAGCATTGATCACAGATGGTATATCCACACAATTGTGCCAGACATGTCAAAGCACAACAAATGAAATGCATATGGGGACTCAATGAATCTGCATTGACATCACAGGAGATACTCCCTTGATCTCATCTGATCTGATGATCTTTATATGCTGACAAGAGCACTGCATCATCCCACACTCCCACAATTAGTCAGCACATTCTGTGCTGTTCTCCTGCTTCTCTAGAGGGCTTTTACTGATGATACAATCCACTTTAGAGAGCCATTTTAACAGTAATCAATCTTGATATCTCATTATTTGTGTTTTGAAGTCACAGGAAAATCTGGAGCAATGAAAATCATAATAGGGCCTTTGTCTCCCATGCACCAGTGAAGCCCTTTGAGGTGCGTGCGCACGTCACACAACTTACCCATGAGAGCAGTGCCTGTGTTTCTAATTATTGTTTCAACCATGACGTATGGGTAACACATATGAGCTCACGTTTCAAGGGTCACCGGTCACAACTCCACGTAGCTGTTGAAAGGACATTTAATGCTGCAGGAAAACATATACTCCAGCATCTTATTTCATTCATAAGTCATTTGAAGTCATATATGCACACTCTTCTTAAAAGCATGTTTTCATTCCACAAGCTTTGAATGTTATCAAACCTGGTATGGCAGTGTTTTACATAAGCAGTCTCTTTTTTGCTCATGTTTTAGTTGTATTGGCAGAGCTCCTAAAGCCGTTATGGCAGGCGACCAGAAAACTGCATGACAGTGATGGGAACTATACCACCCTGCCAAATGCAGAAAGCACAGAGCATCTGTGCGATATGGAAACTTCTGGCCAGCTGTTAATGTGCTCAGAAACTCAGACACTTGGCTCTGAAATGGTGCAAGTTTGGGGAAGGGTCCTGGGTGGGGCAGAGGAGATTTATCTCATTGCTTTTTAATACACAGTACAACTGTATCTACACATATGTTTGGTTACGCTTCCTTACATGCTTACTCACTCACTGAGTCAGAAACACATGCACGTATGAGTCATTTAATAACTGTCCTGGTGCAGTAGGAACCCTGTATGTTACGTGGGAAAGCTACATGATTTTCATCCACTGCTGGCCCTGCCAACACACACACACACACACACACACACTTGAGTGCCTTGT
>NW_015786046.1:0-1832 GCF_001515625.1 Sinocyclocheilus rhinocerous | reverse complement strand
TTATCGCTTTGAGATGCTACTTTTTAAAGGCGCTGTAGAAAATAAAGTTTATTATTATTATTTATATCCCGAGCTAACAAAAATATGTTCTAAGAACGTTTTGATAACGTTCCCATTAAGTTATGGAAATGTTATTCTGAATCTTCGCAAAATGTTTTAAAAACCTTTTTCTTTCTTTAGAAACATTGAAGGAACGTTCCATTTTTTTCATTTTACAAACATTATGATAATGTTACATTTTAATGTTCTGAAACAAGTAGTAACATTTAGAAAACAGACCACGTCCAACTAAAAATGTTTCAGAATAACGTTTCATGAGAAATGTATAAATAACGTTTTGAGAATGTTACAGATAATACTAGTATTTGTTTTATGTTATATGGCTATGCTTAAAATATTTAGTTAGGAACGTTACTTTTGAACGTTACTTTTGAATGTCCTCTGAACAATTTGAAACTACAAACGCTTGTTTATGCAAATGTCAGCAGAAACATTAAAAGAACATTGTTTCATTTTATAAACATTATGGAACGTTAATTCTGAATGTTCTCTGAACGTTCCAAAACAAGTAACGTTTAAAACAACGTCCAACTAAAATGTTTCAGAAAAACATTTGATAAACAATGAATAACAAATAAAAACACTTTGAGAACATTTTTGAAGACCAGATACATTTTAATGAATGTTCGTTACATAAAATTAATGAACATTATTAAACATTTTTGACATGTTTTGCAATGTCGCAATGCATGAGTTTGCGTAGCCAAAAACCATAGAAACACTTGGCAACTTGAGCTTCATTTTCAAAATAAAAGTACTTCTACTTTAGTATTTATTTAGTTTAGAAGCATATAGAACCTACGCAAATCCACGCAATATAAGTTGGTGATTTGCTGAAATCGCTGGAAAATGTTGTTTTCGTGAAAAGTAATGCAAGTTTTGCATTGTGTAAAATCTAATTTTTGGTTTATAATAAATGTTCCTTAGTTTAGAGCATGTTAGGTTTTAACAATTTTGGTCTTGTTTTTCGTGAAAGCCAGTCTGAAACTTAGAGATGGATTGAACTAATGAACGTTATGGAAGTATGTGGGTTACTGAGAGTTTTTGGATGGTAATATTTTAGGCTTGAATTGAGAATAACCAATCAAACGCCCAGACTGAGCTGAAACATGAAGCAGACCTCCAATAATTCTAGAAGCATAATTAATCAAAGACTTCGGCTCATAAGTTATGCTTTATGTAGTTTCGTCTGTACATGTGGCCGACTTGTCTTTTACAAAACACAAACTTTTGTTTTTTTACGCCAAGTTCAGAGAGATCGTGTGAAATCTTTCCCATGTGATTTTGGCCTGGCGTCATTTATAACGAAATACTCCCTTAATTATTCGGCAGTGAAATGACCTGAGCGCTGCGTTTAAAGAGGCCAGTTTTGGGAGGGGGACTGAAATATTATTCCAGAGCGTTTTCAACTCCAGCCTCATTCTCCTGAGCTGTGTGGCAACTTTGAACACGGTGTCCCATTACAGGAAGCCAGATCTCAGAGCTTGGCCCTTTAAAGTGGATCTCTCATATCCTTCCTTTTTGTTCAGACGCCTTTCAAGGAGACGGCTCTGTTTTGGTGCAGATGGGATTGGACTTCATGTATGAGCTTTGAAGGGGTTGTTGTCTGTCTCAGATGTGTTAAGCGAAATATTTGCAGTGAAATATCACAGGCGACACATTTAGGTTATAAAAATGTTGTTTTAAAATGTTACTAAAAAGTTGTAAAAATCGTGATTATAATGTTATTTAAAACCCTCTGGTGCTCCTCATTTGGGAGTCACACTTGTGAT
>NW_015786045.1:0-1831 GCF_001515625.1 Sinocyclocheilus rhinocerous | reverse complement strand
ATTAATCGCAACATGAGAATTTGATACCGGCATATCCCTAGTTGCAAATGAACAATTTTAATTCAAAATAGAATATACATTTTGAATATAGGATTTAGAATTTTAATTGGTCATTGTTGTGTTGTTTTCCATGTTCACCCACCCCACTGTGCTCTGTGGTTGTGTGTATTGTGTCGTGATTTGTATAGTGTATTCATTTTATTTCTTATCCTTTATTTTCTCTATAATTCACACAGCTTGCAGTTAAAAGTTGAAGGGCTTTGCTCTTATTGGCTTTCTACTGTTCCACCTGCAGGGGGAGAGCATGGACAACTTCAACTGGGGTGTGAGGCGTCGCTCTCTGGACAGCATTGAAAAAGGTGACACCCCGTCTCTGCAGGACTGCCAGTATTGCGGCAGCACACCCAGTCTCATCCAGCCGGAGGACACCGATGAGTCATCTGAGGAGGAGGTACTGAGCGCTAGCCAGATTCTCACCCGCTCCAACCTAGTAAGTCCCCTCTCCTCTGGGCCCCCTCCACACAGGGGGCACCGGCATGGTGTGTCTGTGCGCCAAATTGTGCTTAGACGCTGCCACGGCCTATCTAGGCGGGGTTAGACGCTTGCTTTCTGCATAACCCGCACTTCCAGTGTCTTTAGACAAGTGCCCTCCGCACTTCTCCCTGCTGCCAAGCCAACTATTCATTTTTAGTACTCCAAAACCTTTCTTTGACCCTTAATTCCATTTAGTTGCATTTGTTTTGGGTAAGTATGGTGATGGGGACCCATTTTTCTGTCTTTTTTATTAGCAAGAGTAACTTTAATAAATTGTAGTGGTTTTGCATTCTTATACTAACTTTGCCATAGTTGTTTAGACCCTTGACAGCATGATCTTATTTAGAGGCCCACACAGAATCTGCACACAAACACAACTCTGCAGAATTCCCCTAAATTGAAACATTAATTATTCATAAATGTATATGTCTTGTGTGTTTATTAATTATTTGTATAATTCGATTATACTTTTAGCTTAAAACAAGAAGAGGCATCTTACACTTGCCGGCTAAAGATTACTAACTATCGTTCATTCAACTCGTTCTGAATACAATAAACTCACATAGAAACACAAGTCAATTAATCAGGGTCTGTGCCCATCTTACATTATGTAATTTTACGTGAAATTAGTTTTAACAACTAGCATCGACTCGTCCAGACTGCACATCATGTAGTTTTTTCCAGACATTAATTGAACTAATTTTAACATGTTTATTCCCTCAAAATCAACGAAATATGCAAAGAAAAAAAAACAGCATATTCCTTGTAGGCCTTCTCATTACTTAAATGAATTCTAATAGATTTTCTGCATGAATGTTTACACGTAAACTTTTTTTTTTTTTACATTTCAAACCTCCAATAAGTTTTTGCACCCTTCTGCTTGCTATGGGGCATGAGCTACTAAGCAGAGCTTAAGAAAACCGATTGTTTAAATGCTGCTGAGTGAAAGGCATTTTCCTTTTCCTGTTTTTGTCTCTTTCTTCCTACACTGTTTGAACAAGACTGAAAGTTGAAATGTAATTGGTCTTGCCAGGCTCAAACTATTTTTCTGGCATGTCGCATGTTGTCACGGTGAAAGACGAATTAAATATTAAGAAGTACAGAACTCTTTTTCATTGATCCGTTATATGTGCATGCAGCATAACACTTACTTTACGGCAGAGAATTCTACAGCAGATACATTATGCTTCATTTTTTGCTAAATACTGATTCATTTTTCTTTTTTACACAGCTTAATAGTGATTCAGCGACCGATGACGCCATATCCAATCATATGGACTCCCTCCAGCAGTCGCAA
>NW_015786044.1:0-1777 GCF_001515625.1 Sinocyclocheilus rhinocerous | reverse complement strand
GTATCATATGTTAGTGTTTCCTTCTTTCATAAGAGGTGTATGACCACCTAAGTAGACAAACTGAGCTGCAGCAATATAAACCTGAACTTGTTGAACCAGTATTTCATTGTGTGAGCTGAAAACCTCTATTTGCCAGTGACAGCAACAAAAGCACAGAGAATCAGACTCAGTCCGTGTCTGTGAGGAGGAGGAGAAAGGTAATAAAAGACCATTTTTCCCATGGGGCCTCATAAATCGCAGCTCTGCACACACTAGGAAGACTCCAATGAAACAAACAAAGCAAGTGCACTTCATGATCCACTTCAAAGGCCACATCTGGCTAAAGAGGCCAGATGAAATGAAAGTGACAGCATTTGAGCTACTGGAGGAGGCAAAATTTACAGAATCAGGCAAAATCTTCAAGAGATAAATTATTTTTATGATAGTGCACAACATACAACACATCCCGTCTCTACAGCTTAACTTATTAAATATCAAACAGGTGTTTGCATGCACAAATTTTGGTCAATCCAAATGAATTGAATTATTTTTGTATGAACAATACAAATAATACATTTTAGCAAATATTGATCAAATATTCAGTCTCCTTCACTGATCAGGTAGACGCAAGACAGAAATAAAAAGACCGCACAAACACACAAGGTCATTTTGAATCTACAAAACAGTAGGATTCAAGTGTTTACATGATGATTTTTTTTTTTTCTGTTGATTGTAATTTGTTCAGATCTACACAACACTTTTCAATGCTATCAATATTTCATTCAGATCAAGCTCAATCATTCGAGGTGTTTGCATGCATGAATGCTTTTCCAACCCTCTTCGGAGTTAAAAAATTACTTTTAGGACTTACTACTAAAGATGCAGTGAAAAATTAGCAATGGAAAAGTGTTAGTTATTTTTGCAGCTGACATTGCATATGCATTTGTAGGAGTTTCAGATGCTAAATTTATGTGAGACAAATTTTTTAATAAATCATGCAACGTGATTTGCAGGTTTGCGGTAGTCAATTTACTGGTATCTGTGCCATTATTTCACACCCAAAAAAACTATTACCGCATTTTGTGCTTGACATGACTGTGACTGTTGCTAATTTGTGCAGCTCTTGGTAGATTGTGTTGATCATTATGGAAATGCACTGGATAAATGTGTTCTTTAAATTGCACAATGTCAGTAGATCATCACCTGCAGAATTTCACACTCCCATCAATGCTTTAATGGGACTCGCTCTCATGTAAATTTGCTCTGTTCAGTAAATCTAGTCTTAAGTTTAATATAATTTAAGTTGAAATGCCTTGTATAGCCAATCTGGTTACACTTAAAAAAAACTTAACTGAATTAAAGCTGAAGTAGGTGGAAATTTAACATATTAATTTGGTGCATATAAAAGTAGCTATTGTTAATAAATGTCAATGTCGTGTTTTTTTTTTTGTTTGTTTGTTTTTTAAATGGAAACTTTTTATGGCCGTTCATTTACATGACAATGGCATTTCAGGGGCCTGAAAACACAAACATTTGAAAACAGGTTTCGAAGTGCAAGTTCTTGAAAACCACACAGTTATCATCTCAATGTAAACTTCAAAAACATAAATTTGTGAAACAGTGACGTCATGCACATGCATGTTATGAGTTCAACTCTCAACTTTATTTCTAAAGCACTTTCAAAAACCACAATGGGCACCAAAGTGCTGTACATGAAAAAAAAAATGAAAAAACAAATACATAAAATTCAATGTATAGATACAGTGGGTACGGAAAGTATTCAGACCCCCTTAAATTT
>NW_015786043.1:0-1829 GCF_001515625.1 Sinocyclocheilus rhinocerous | reverse complement strand
TATACTCACACACACACACACACACACTTATACTCACACACACATATACACACACACACACTGTATGTGAAACAGGGAGTGACTGCGGGTAACACTTCACACAATGCAGCATTACACACCAGTGAAACACATTTACACACAAACACATGTAATTCATTCACAGCTCTCTCTATAGGTCTCTCTCTCTCTCTCTCTCTCTGGTGGAGTTTCTATCAGTTCTAAATCACATGATATCAATTCATTTCAACTGCAAAACAATTACTGCCTTAATTAACATTTGTATATAAGATATATATATATATACACAAAAGCTAAAATTGATAAGTTAATTAACTGAGATTTATTTAATTCTATTCACTTGTAAACAGGACCTCAGGAAAGTTTTGCTTGTTTGTTTTGTTTTTTTTGGACCTTAGGAAAGCGTCACGTTTATTTGTCCAGTAAGCATATATTTGTATGCCAGTATTTTATTATTCTTTTAACTAAATTAATTTGCGCGTCAGAATCTACATAAAGCGCGCTCGTGTTTCAGCGCTGACGGACAGCCGGCCGGACCAATAGGAGGCGGTCCTGCCCGCGGTGGGCGGGGCTTGCAGCAGTGCTCTGCCTCGCGCTCAGAGTCAGTCCTGAGGGAAAGCTCGCGTCGACGCAAACTCCGCGTCCGTTGCGAAAGTTTCTTTAAATGTTTTTCTCGAGGTTATTTGCGCACTTTACGGTTCACCGCAGCGACGAGTGGAATATAAACGACTTTGAACGGAAAAAGCAGGCGCTGCTGGGATTCGAGCGTTTTTAATGGCAGGATTGTGTTTCAGTCCGATTTGAGTTATTTGTATCGTATGATCCGGATCGGTTCAGTTTGGCTTGAAGATTTAGACCGGTGAAGTTTTATCTTAATTAATTTGAAACTGGAATGGGCAGAGATTAACGTTCGTTAAGAAAGAAAAGTTCCTCACGAGTCGGATTTTTGTGGTTTTTGCATAATTAAAAATATTAATCCGTTTTCATATCGGATTGATGAGGTTTGGGAGACTGGAGTGATTCTGTGGATCTGAATCTAATGAGCTGACAGCAGGACTCTGAGATGGATCGTGTTTCCTGGATTATTCCCGTGTTCTGGTTCTGGTTCTGGACTGGATTCACATCAGGAGAGGAAGGTACGATCCACATTCATTACTATATGTTATTATTAATGAATTCTGCGCTATTCTGGTAATACAGGAGTGTTTCGAGGAGCTGTTTGAATAGTTTCAAAACAAATGCGATTCTGTCTTAACTGAAACATCAAACCGTGCAATTATACTTTATCATGGACACTGACAAACTGCTTTTTTTTTTTTAAAGATTTGATTCACTTTCACAGTAACTTGTGAATTTTTTTCAGGAGTCAGTAGTTTATGAAGTTGGTTTTGTGCTGTGAATAAATCAATTCATTTTAAAAGTACTTCAATGGTTCAATAAAGCACCTCCAGTTTTGGCTCTTCACACTCTTAAAAATAAAGTTGTTGTTGTTTATCACAGTGATGTCATCGAAGAACCATTTTTGGTTCCCAAAGAACCTTCCAGTCAACAGTTCCTAAAAGAACCCCTTTTCTTTTACATTTTAATGATCTAAAGAACCTTTTTCCATCATAAAGATCCTTTTGCGCAATGGAAAGATCCCAATGATGTTAAAGGTTCTTTATAGAATCACCAAAGCCAATATAAAAAATAATTATTTTAGGGTGGGTTCTAGAGTCATGGGCTTCTTGAAAGGTTCTTCAGGTTCTTTACACGGAGTTCTTCAGACAGTGTTGGGGAGTAACTAGTTACATGTAACAGAATTACGTAAT
>NW_015786042.1:0-1818 GCF_001515625.1 Sinocyclocheilus rhinocerous | reverse complement strand
TCTGTCTCTTTGAATGACAAAGTTCTGTGTGGAGGTTAGTGACACTAGAATGTCCAGAGTGAGCAGCGATCAATGAATCTTTAATGATTCTCTTGTCAAATTTATTGCTGTAGTTTTTAATGTCTGAATAAAAAAGGGAGAGGCAAAAGTGAGGAAAATTCCACTCTTTTCTTTATTAGCAGACACTGCAACATCAGAGAGCGTACATAACAACCTGCAGACTTCAACACGTCAATCACATGGTAAAAAAAAAAACAATTTGCATGAAAAAAATTATATTTAATAAGCTGCCATTTTTAATTTTTAGATTTTTTTTTAAAGATACAGTGAAATATATCAGCTCTCTCAAATCTCTTCTTGAAGGTTATGATACCCACCTCCCCCCGTTAAGAATAATACACCAAAATCTAGGACAAATGTCTAAATAGCAAAGAAAATATACAAAGTCAAAAAAAGTAAACTTCCCCCAGCCATTTATAACCACTTTTTAAAACCTTAAAAACAAGTGTGAGGAAGGAGGATGAAGAGCATGCGGAAACACTTTAAGAAAACACTCCAAACTCTAGAGGCAGATATGATTTTTCTAGACCAAATAAGTTATCAATAACAATAAATGGCATTTAAAAATACCTTTAGTGTGGCATTCTTGCAGAAACAATCGCTGCAGATCTACAGGGTGCTCAGCATTTAGCTTAATTTTGTGCTAAAAAACCTGTGCTGATACTTATAAAACCATTGATAAAAATATTTCTCTGTGAACAATATGCCTTGGAGGTTGGGCAATGACACAACACTAGGAGTGACGGGGAGCTGTGATGACAGTGTTGATGGGAGGCAATAGTGCTACTCAGATTTCACTTCCTTCGTTGCTTTTTGAGTCTTTGTGACCTGAGGACGGATTGAGAGGAAGAAATCATCAAGAATAATGCATTTTTCATTTCAAAAGATATGAAGAACATCCTAGTGTAACAGTATTTCAATGATTTTATTCCACACAAAATGAAAGTAAAATATGTTCTATGGAAAGTCTAAAGTGCAGTGAGATTATAACACACCGCTTTGGTCTTGGCCTCTCAATTTTCGGAGTGGTTCTCCTCGCTGGCTGCAGACTCTGAGCTCTCCTTGGCCTTCACCTTGGTCTTTTTATCCTCCTTTTTGACATTAGCTGCTTTGTCTTTCTACAGAGGAAGTGAATCATTGGCAGCAATGCGTTAAGACAGAATATTTGCACATGTGTAAACTCACAATAACAGTACTTTGAATGCTGTAGCACAGAAACAATTTGTTTATTGTACATGGTGCATGTTTATATATATGCCTATTGTGATTTTGCCTGTGAATATGCTGCAAAGTCACATTGCCTACGGGGATATATTGACTAAGTAACTAACATTGTTCTAATATTAAAGTTTTATTGCTGGTTTGTTAGGTATCTGGTAGTATTTACCTTAGTTGTCTTTTTTGGTTTGGGTTCAGCCTTCACATAAGCTGGTCTCTGTGAAGGAAAAACACAGCTGAGAAGTAAAACATACTTCATATATGATGAGACACTGTTCAACTGATATTATAAGACAAAGACAGAAAATGGGAATCATAAATAAAATTGATAACAAAATTCCAGTATTGAGTGTATTTACTGTATTTTCCACAGTAAGCTTTCATTTTTAAAACTTGAATTGACATTTTCATTAATGATTTATACATTTATATTAGATTTGGTGGGGAATTTTAGATATACATGATTCCTGTAACCAGTCTATTTAGCAAACTTTTTTAAACACACACACACACACACACACACTCTCTCTCTCTCACACA
>NW_015786041.1:0-1830 GCF_001515625.1 Sinocyclocheilus rhinocerous | reverse complement strand
CGGTGTCAGGGGTATTACTTAATGTCCTCTTCATGGATGAAGACCTCCTCCTCTTGTTTTACTGCGCTGAAACCAGTATGTTTTTCTCTCGTTTCACATATCGTTCTATTCTTTTTCATCACTCTTACAGGATCGATGCATGGTGAAGTGAGTTTTTATTTGTACGCCAAAGGAACTAATAAAATCACAGCTGGGTGCGCGCTGGTGTCACTGCATTTATGAAAACATGTGGCGCACCAATAAAGCGAGATGTGTCAAACCAAAACTGGTTGTAGATGGTTAATTTTGAATGAAGCGGGGAGTAGACGATATCTCGTGATTCATTCTATTCTCTCTGTGGGTATTAAAAAAATCAAACAGAAATGTGTTGTGTAGAGTCTTGCAGAAATGCAGCTGTTTCACAGGTAGTTTCTGTTGTTGCTTTAAAAGTTTGCATACACTACCTGGTGCATTTCTACTGTGTTCATTTTATGTACAGTCACCATATAATAACTACTTTGATTTGAGCAGATGTTGCCATTTGAAAAAGATCTTTTAACATAAGAAAATGGCTTTTTTTTTTTTTGTGGTGCGTCTCACTCTGAAATGTTCCATCTTGTTTGATTTAAATGACATAATTTGGTTTACTGATGTCACAATTTAACCAAGGTTATTAACTTACAGCTGACAAATATTATTTTTCTTTAGTTTACAGAGTTAAAAATGTACTGCATATGAGAATGCCTGTGCTAAAACTTCAGACAGTAAAGTAATGAGCATGTAAAAAGTGTGCTTTGTAAAAAGATGTGTATTTGTTATTTCCCTCGACTACTAGTAAAATAAATCAAAGGCTTATATTATTTGTGTTTTGCTGTTGTTACATTTTGGGAATTCACATAGTGAGGTGAGATATCATGTTTATTGTTTGCAGTTGTAATGGTGAAGGCCTCTAGTCTTCATGCAGAATAAATAGGACTTTTTGATCACAAATTATTCATTCAGCAGAATTCTCAGGCTTTTTTTCTTCTTTTTTAATAGACTTTTCCCCCAGCATAACACTATACTTTAACAAATTACTTTGTCTTCAGATATTGCGTTCATAACACAATCCTAATAACATTAGTTTTATGATCACTCAAATAGTGATGTTAAAACAGCTTCTCACTTTTCCTAAAGAGGTCATAGCATACTTCTTATATTTTCTGAATTTTCTCCCTCTTTTTAACAACTACAACCTGTTTCGCTGTGTTAATTGGACGAGTACTTTAATAACATACTCCAAAACAATGCTTGCTGGCCTTGAGTGCTTATATTTTCAAGGTTCTGCTTTAATTGTCCCCATAAGCTGTTTCTTTTAAATGAAATTCACACACCTTTGTGTGTGCCTGCGTGTGTGTGTTTTAGTCAGAACTAATGCAGGAAGGAGCATACACGCACACACAAAGCAGCGAGTGTCAGAGAGGGCCCCAAGTCTAACCATTATTTAGACACATTGGCAGACCTGACGACTGCTCCTCTAATGGAGAAATACTTAACCTGCTCCTCATCCCGCCTCATTTGTGTGTGTATGTGTGAGTATGTGCTCAGCTGCACCACTGTCACGTGTATGTGAGTTGTTATGCACGCATTCCAGACTGTGAGATAAATATATAGGGACACTGATTATGAATTACGCCCCAAACCACCACACAAACTTATTTGTCGCCTCTCCTGATGTATAAGATCGTATTTCATTATCACTTAAATCCATACACAAAAATATTGTTCTTTGTGAGTTGAAAACAACAGCATGACCTTGATATGATGAATTCATAGCCCCACTTTTGGAGCCTGAAGTTCATCAGTGAGAGT
>NW_015786040.1:0-1830 GCF_001515625.1 Sinocyclocheilus rhinocerous | reverse complement strand
AACTCAACCAAATATAAACCCATTATTGGATTATGTAGGAGCACCATAATTTTTAAACACTAAACAAGAATAAATTCATGTGGTGGGTGATTGTTTGGTGTTTTTAGATTTAAATACATTTTCTGTGCACATCAGTATTGACCTGCAGACTAAAGGCTGTGTGTTTTCCTCAGGCATCATACGGACAGCCCTGCCCAACATGGACAGAGAAACGCGTGACCAGTACGTGGTGACCATTCAGGCCAAGGACATGGTGGGTCAGATGGGTGGACTGTCAGGTACCACCTCTGTGACGGTCATGCTCACCGACGTCAACGATAACCCTCCACGCTTCTCTCGCAGTAAGAGCACACAGTGTCTCTCATGCCTTTGCCTCACATCCTGACCTCATGTGCTGATTGTGGAAAGTGAATTGGTGTAATTTTCTTCAAAAAAGAGGAACATATTTGCTCCACTTTAGCATGTGGTGTTTCAGAGCAAATGGCTGTACCTTATTCGTGCACCGCACACAGTCCATGAAAATAACAATCAATATTTTTTTGTAAATGTAACCAAAATGCTGGATAAGCTGGCCATCAGGCAGCAGTTTAAAGTTCTATAGAGCTTTGGAGAAAGTGCTTTGTGTTTGTGCTGAATGAGAGTTGTGTGAAGCTGGATACGCTCTCTTGTTATAATGGACAAAGCCACTGCCGGCGCGTCGTCTCAGTCAGAGAGATAACTGAGGAGTCTGAGACACAGTGGTGCTGTGTCTTCCTCCAGTTCTTACTCTACTGTCCCTTACTAAAAATATATATGCAGATATACTGGGAAATATAATGCAATAATATCAAATAATAAATTTCCATATATGGGAAACTAGCGCTTATATTTTTTAATATACTGCTAAATATTCATGGACCATGTATGGCTATATATTGATACATATAAAAAATACATATATAGCAATGAAGACCAAAACATCTCTACATGTTTACATATAATAGCTTTATTGAAACACTCAATTTCTCATGAATTATTATTTTTAAGTTAATGCATTATCTCACTTTATTGTTTCCATAGTTTGATATATGAAAAAAATGTGTGATGGCTGATTATGATATCTTTGTAAAAAACAATAAACAAATAAAATGACTTGACTTGATCACTTCATAGCTCAGTCTCTCTTGATAGAGAGGCTAACATAAGTGTTAATAAGTGACTGTTAATAATCAATCCAAGATGGCAGCCAAGGCTGTTTATTGTTAGAGTCTCAGTGCATGAGGTATGAGTTTTTTAAAAATGTTTTTATATAAGATTTTTTATCTCATTTAAGTCTGAATGAGTGGTTTTCTCAAGAAAAACATCACCACTTTCAATCTGGGATCTTTGTATGCTATACTTTTATTGGATGTTATTGGATTGCCACAGAACTCTGACTTTGCAAAGGCCTTGGCCTGCCCTGAATCCACCTGCTGGAGTATAACTCCTAAAAAAGGACAAAGTATTACTTTGTGGATGCTCCAAGTGGTTCAGTGGTTGCCAGTACTCTGCTATTTGGGGGAAGACTTACATTTGCAGTGGATTCAGCATTATTTTAAATCTGAATTAAGGATCTGATCTTGTTGAATTTTCTCCTGGCCGAATAGCACATGGATTATCAGAGCTGTTAGACCTTGGTTGAGGCTTGAAGATGTTATTGGATTGACACCACATATTTCTGACTCTGATTTGCTGAGGCTTAGGACTATCAGGAATCCATCTACGTTACTGGTGTATGGCTTTTAAATTATCTGAATTAAGGACTCAATTTTGCTGCTGGGTTTTTCCAGGCCCAGTAGCATATTTATTGTT
>NW_015786039.1:0-1827 GCF_001515625.1 Sinocyclocheilus rhinocerous | reverse complement strand
TGTGTGTGTGTGTGTGTGTGTTGGGGATGTTGTGATGACCCCATAAGCTGCAAGCATTGTGCCGTACACCAAACTGAACACTGTGACAAAGTTGAGGCCAATCTGCCCTCCAGCTCTCCGTCTCACTGAAAACCTTTCATTAACCTGCGTCAAAAAGAGAAGCAGGGGGAGAATACAGGTCATAACATGTCTGTCAAATAACCTATAATGGATTCAGTTCTCACAGAATTGGGGTCAGTGAAGAAAAAAGAGTGTCTTATTATCATTTAGGAAGATGCTTTTCTCCTCAGTTGACCTCTGTTTGTCTTCTAGAAAAATTGCTTTAGACCAAGTGGAAAACTTGAGCCGCTTATTTGCAACTTAACGGGAGGACAAAGAGGAAATGAGAGTAGAGCAGTGATAAATTGCAATAAGTGAAAGTATTTTATCATGAGAGTGATTTATTGAATTAGGGTGAACTGTGACACACTTTCCCACACTCTCGCGCTTATCTACTGTCATTTAAAAACCTGCAAAAAAGGCACAGTGTACACAAACAGAGTTGTGAAAAAGTATGTATCCTCAACATATTACATTCATTTTATTGACATTTTAACAACTTTAATAGATAGAACAAGGCAATATAATTGAATAATTCCACATTCTGTAATGATTTTACAGATTAAATATACAAAAAAGTCAACTTTTCAAGATCAACTTTTGCCCTTTTTTCACAGCGGTGTATGAACATCAAAATACTGTGTGAGCATCAAAACACACATAAACACGTATAACAGAGTCACGTACACAAATTTATCACTGTGTACTCCAATCACCTCTCTAGACAAAACAAACTGATTCTGACGACTCTCTCCCTCTTTCTCTCTGTCACATACACACACTGTAACTCTCTCATGCTGTTACTTTAATTAGTTCTCCCATCCTGCTATTGTTCCCACAAAGCCTAGAGGTGGGGTTCTGTCCTGTTTTCAGCACTGACCCCTAAACTCTATTTCATTGTGACCAATGGGCATAAAAGAATGTGTACAAGTGACAAACCGTGTCATTTGTTGTGTGTGTAGGAGAGGTGTATGAGTATATGGGCTTCTTCAAGTCTGGCCTAGTCTGGCCGGGTGGAATTTTGGAAAATAAATTAATAAATAAATGATGGTGGAAATGTTCCACATTTCGCTGAGGCTCATACATCTACCGTTTATGCAGCCTAAATAGAATTAAATAATAATGTATTGCCATTACATAATTTTTACACTGCTTCATCAAATTACAGATTTATTTTATACGATGTACAATAAAAATACTATTACTAAATATTTAGAAAATATTTAAAAATTAATGTTTAATGCGTGATATTTTCATTGGGTTACACTTTATTTCGATAATCATCTTTAGACATTTTACTAACTATAATTAACTTTGTAACTACATGTCAAGTAACTCTTTTAGCCTTAACTTTAGAAAAAGTAGAAACTTTAACTTTAGGTTAGCAGAAAAAGTTGTCGTACTTACAAAATAACTTATGGTCAGTAGAATGTCTGTTGGGTGACCACCAAAATAAAGTGTTAGCAAATATTAAAGTGTCCTTATTATGCTGTTTGAAAGGTTCATAATTTGGATTTGGGAGTCCCCAGCAACAGGCTTACATGCATGCAAGGTCAAAAAACACTTTCCTTTTCTTATAATCAGAGGCGGACAGTAACTAAGTAGAATGATTTATAGATTATTCGGTTAAAAAGATGAGATATAAGATAGAAAGACATTTCCAGATGGCAATTTTATTGCTGTTTCATAACCAGAGGCGGACAGTAACTAAGTACATTTACTTGAGTA
>NW_015786038.1:0-1829 GCF_001515625.1 Sinocyclocheilus rhinocerous | reverse complement strand
GAGAAGCCTTACATGTGTTCACACTGCGACAAGATTCAGGCTTGTACCATCTCTAAATAAACATGAAAGGATCCACACTGGAGAGAAACCCTGTCCCACTGCATTCCATGTGGGGAGAGTTTCACTCAGTTATCGCCATCATAAAAAATAAAAAAAAATGTCTGCAATCACGGTAAATAATCCATGTTGTGATCCAGGACTTTCAAGTGTGATGCTGGATCCTCACCTAATGTGACCCTCAGTGTTGTGCTTAGAACATCTAGTTATGTGACCACTAATTACATAGGCTATTTACCGAATGCAAATATAAGATTATACTATCTTGAAGCTTTTCAGCTGTCCATTTCTCTTCTTTTGTGTTGTTTTAACTAAATTGTAAGTAAACAAAGAGAGAGAGATCTATCTATTTGTTTTTTGTTTACTTATTTTTATATATTTTTCACCAACTAATCATTGAATAAACGTGTTACTCATTTCGTCAACAACATTTATTGTCCAATTTTATTGTTTTACTACAAATCTACAAAAAAAATAAATAAAAAGAGGTTTTGCCTTTGCTTGCAAAAGGTTTGGATTCCCACGAGAAATTCTGTAATTCTCCCTCAGAACTTTTGCTATTCCATGTCAAAATATTTGAGATGTCAGTCACATCAAAGGAGGCGTTTACAGTTCACAGAAGGTAAGGCTAGTCATCCGTTATTCCTTACTTACAGGATGTGCCCTTGTACACAATATAGTTGACATGAGCAATTAAACGCCAGTGAACAACAAAGACAGTCATTGTGGTTTATCTTGAGGAGACCTGCTGTACAAGCCAGCAGCTGTAAACGCGAAGCTTTCACCTGCACACTCACATCTAGTTCTACAACTCATTCTTTATTTTATTTTATTTCATTGTATATAAATAATGTTCATTTTCGAAGTCATTCATTTGTGTCAGTGTGCTGGCATTAAAGTAAGTAAAATAAATGAAACAAATTAATAAATCTACGATCTGTCTATTTGAACTTCTCAGTCCTTAGACTGGTATTTCACAAGTTAATTTGCGCTTTATATAGGCTACAGGATACAATATTGGGGAAAAACTGTGACGGATTATTATGTAATATAATGTAAAGCAAACGCTGGGGTTCATTTCTTTTGATTTATACTGAAGCAGTCACGTGGTTTTCAGACGAACGAAGCTTTGACGTCATAGATCACGTGCTTCAGGCGAAACGAATCAAGCTCCGATACAGCGCTTTATTGTGAAGCTTCGGAGCTTTGCGTTGAACGTAACATCACTAGACAGCGCTATTTGTGCACATTTCAGGCGTTTGCCGACGGAAATGGACGTTTAGCAGGCAGCAATGTACATATGTTAAATGAAGACCTGAGTGTTTGTGAATGTGTGAATCCATTTAACAACCGATTTATTTATATGTTTCATTTGACCAGATCTGCTCTTCCTGTCACACAAGAATAACCCCTCTTCTCCTACAACAATTCATCAGTAAATGCTGGAATATTCACATCACCCTAAAAGTGAAGAAGATAGAGTTTAAGAAAGAGCAGAGAGAACATGAATGAACCCTGCAGAATAAAACAAGAAGATACTGAAGAACAAAGAGGTTGGTGTTTATTCTTGTTTCTTCATTAAAGATGCTGAAGAACATTAACCTATAACACATGAACATCACAGGGACGTCTATTTGATGTCAAGCAGTTCATTAGTGTTGTAGTTAGAAAATTCGTAAGAGCTGTGAAATAAGAGTTAAAGGAAATTTCCATGAAATTAGTACATAATGATGCTTTCCTTTCTTTAGTTGTTAACAAATGGTCAGTGAAAT
>NW_015786037.1:0-1829 GCF_001515625.1 Sinocyclocheilus rhinocerous | reverse complement strand
TTTTTTTGGAAAGTACCAGTAACTTACTTTCTCAGTATCTGAATATTTCATTGCTTAATACTTTAAACAATGACATCAGAGATCTTGTTGCCTTCATCAATGTGACCAGATCTCTCTTTCTGCCTGCACTGCATCAGTGACTCCAGCATGTGACAGTGCTGGTCATGACTCATGAGTGACTCAGTGCTTCTATTCATTCAGTCTGGTATTTTGTGCACAGTTTACAGTTCCATCATTTCAGTTACAACACAACTGTTTCAAGTGTAGTGCAACCTGTTCCTTTTAGATCACGTTTAATTTTAAAGTTCAAATTATTTTATTGGCTTTTGAACCTAGCAGACAGACAATATATCTGATAGAAAAAGTCCTAACCATGTCTCTATAAATCTAATATTACATGATGTTAGAAATAACGAGGCAGCATTGTCATCTGTTTAAAGCACCAAAGTTCTAAATTATATTTAAACAATAATTATAGCAGGTACCATTTAAAAACAGCGTGAAATCATAATCAAAAAGGCTGATCTGCCGACATTTTTATAGGCCTACAATAAAGTTTATTTTATTCTGTGCCTTTTACCAAGGAAATAAATCTAGACACCTTTGCATCATGTTACTTTTTTCTCTTTTCCTATAATGACCATAATTTAATTCAGTGTGTCTTTTTGCCTCTGGCATGTTTGTATGTGTGTATGCAGGTGCATGTGAGCACAAGTGTGTCTGTGAGCACATGTACAGGATTGTTGCCATATTGCAGAGCATTGCATAACAATCTGTCAGAGATATTGATACATGACTCAGATTATCAAAGCTCTTCATCTCATCTGCATAAAGAAAAGACAGACAGATGAAAGATAAAAGATTGCTCTGATTTTGCTCTGGGTAGAGATGATAAGTAATTAAAATTTCAAAGATACTGACAAGAGCGAAGGATTTTGAATAGTGCATGTACACATTTCATAAAGGAAGACTGCAGATCGGTGTGTTTAATTGAAGAAGCTGAAATGTTCGCCACTTCTTCTTTTCTTTCTTATTTCTCTCTTGTATTTATTTAATAGATGGATAGATGTTAAGTCCAACCTGTGTGACCAACCTTAAACCTTGGATTGTGCCAAGTGTGTGTGTCCCCCCATTATGTTCCTTTTATAACAACTCTGAATATTGCACCCAGTAGTATCTGTGACCATTGCAAATCTGAAGTAATTCTACAAAAGTGCAATTCTATAAATGATATATATTTAGCCTATATAAAATCAGCTTTCTGCAGGTTTTTAAATGTGAGGTGCATCATTATAGAAAGGATAATAATGGTCTGCCAAACAAATATAAATAAAGAGTACACTTGTTATTGGTATAACCCGAGGCTGTTTCTGTAAGAGTGTTGAAGTGTTTGGGATTTGGGCACCTAAAATTGCTTTTAACGCCTCCTCAAAACATCGCTAAATCTTTGGGGAGACTGTGCAGAGAAAACTGGGTCAGCTGCTACTGTGAGTATGTCAGTGGATTTGGGGTTTATTGTCATTCTTTCTTTTTTATAGAAACACACACATATACTGTATAACAAATGATGACATCATCCTACAGGTTATTCTCTCTGCTTGTATGTTCTGATACACACATACATACACTTTCAGCTTTTCCTTAGGTAATGGGGATTGATAAACAAATTTGTTTCCGACTTGACAGAGAGGCAACAACAGCAAAGAAACAAACAGGATTATCAGGCAAGGAAGCACATAATCTGTTGCAGAACCCATGTATGTTTTCAGTATGCTTGATGAGTAGGAGTTGATGAGCTCATCACATCACAAAATTGTCCAAATTTACCA
>NW_015786036.1:0-1828 GCF_001515625.1 Sinocyclocheilus rhinocerous | reverse complement strand
CCTCTGCCCAAGTTTTCCAGCCAACCCCATGCTTCCTCCATTAGTGTTAGCGACTTCCGCTTGGGTCTCTTTGGTTCCTCGGGCGGTGGCTCAGAGTGGAGGCAGAGGCGTGATAGCGGTGGGAGGCTCTGGCGGTGTTGGGCGATTGCCCCGCTGCCTCTCCGTGCTCTCCCTGTCCCCTCTGCTCGCCTCATTTGGGCTTTGGGCTGGTTTGTTTCTTCCCCAAGGGATGGACCAATATGCTTCAAAGTGAGCTGCACCTCCTTAGCTTGCTCACCATATTTCTCCAAGGCCTCCAAGAGACGTTCATCTGGAGTCACATTACGTTCATATTCTTTGAATTTTTCTCTTAGAGTGTATCGACCAGTGCGACCTAAGAGTGAGAACAATATTAAAAGTTATATTTTTGGGACAAATGCAGACACTTTTATCCAAAGCGACTTGCAAATGATGAAGCAATTCATCTTAAGGAGGCAATAACTCAAGAAGTGTTAGCAATACAACGTTTCAAACATTGTCCAGAATAGTACAAGCTAGAACAAGCTATTTCTTGAATATTGTCTGGGATTTGGCTGTTTGGAGAGTCAGAACATTGTTTTTTAATTAGAACATTAACTATAGCAGTTTTACTCACACTTATTTCATTCCAAAATTGTATGACTTTTCCTCTGTGGAACACAAAGGAAATATTTTGATATGAACTGTTTTTGTCCATATAATGGAAGTCAGTGTGGTCCAAAACAACTTTGACTTTCATTGTTCGGACAAAAAACACTAAGACATTTTTCAAAATATCTTCTGATATGTTCCACAGAATAAAAAAAAAAGTTGTACATGTTTGGGACAACATGAGGTTGACTAAATCATGACAGAGTTTTTATTTTGGGGTGAACTAACCCTTTAAGGTCTTTAAGAGCATTTGACCTTCTTAAAAATATTCAGTATTTACAGCAAATGCCTGCAGACTAATTGTATGTTTTCTTCATGTTCATGTTTTTGACAGTCGATTTATGGTTACTTAGATGTTGTTTTATGAAATAATTAACTCTGAGATGTTGGCCTAGACATTTACTTACCAAGTGCCTGTGCTAAAGCGATGACCACCTCCTGACATGTTGTTTTCTCAGTGACTCCACAAACTATGCGGTGGACTCCTTCAACATACACTTTTACCTCCATTCTAAAAGAAAAATAAATCAGCTGTTTGTTTTTTTTCTGTCTAAACATTTCTCTAAATCTAGAATGTCTCATTCTCAAGAAAATATCAATCCAATAATATGACTCTGCCACTGTCCACTCCATAATAAATATTCACTCCAAGTTCACTTGTATTCACTCAGTAACGAACTACTGGTCACAGGTTTATGTAGAAAAAAATATACAGGCAATATGAACATTCAATAAGCCAATGTTTTAATGTAGCATTTTGAACATGAACAGAATAAATCTAATCAAACTTTTTGGCAAGTAAATTATATACTATCAGATTAGTATGTATAGATGATTGAGTTTATAAAATTAGATTACGGTTTTATGAAGGGTACTGTACCTGTCTTGATTATCAGAAATTTCCTAAATTTCTTCAGCTGAGTAGTAAAATCCTTGCAGTTAGAGTCTTAGATAAGAGGCAGTTTGGTATATGTTGTCCTGGTGTACATGGAAAAGTCTTCGTGTCATCCTTGATTTAGCTGAACAAGTACAAACCCTTCCCTTCAGTAAACACTCAGATCAAGACTGATAACAGAATTTGGTTGTAGATGTTGGTATGTGTGTTTGTCTGCAGTGCAGTACATAAATTCCCTAGACAATTTTTTTTTTTTTTTTTTTT
>NW_015786035.1:0-1827 GCF_001515625.1 Sinocyclocheilus rhinocerous | reverse complement strand
CCCTAGAGGACGCAGTTCGAAGTTCCCATGAAAGGGAACTGTTCATTGAAAGGTTCTTTGGGAAATCCAAAATGGTTCTTCCATTGAATCGCTGTGAAAAACCCTTTTTGGAACCTTTAATTTTAAGACTGTGATGTTGCCAGTTACCCAGCAAGCTTTGTGGCTTGTTGAGATCTAATATGTGTAGAATTATGTGAAACAAGTTTGGTTAGTTAAAGCTCCAGAATTGGGGTTTATGTTACAGTTTGTGTATGTTTTACCATTGTTGAGCTATTCGATCCCAGTGCTGGTTGGCAACCATGATTTTTATTGTTTCTTTACATTATAAACAGTAAATATGTTTTATGAAGCATATAAACTTTATGTGAAAAGTTGTATTTGAAGATAAAAGTTGATTGTGAGAAAGAAGCAAAAAACAAAATTTCTCAATAAATCTTTAAAATAGTCTTAATTTAAGTGGAACAGCATGCACTGTGATTTACATGCAAAAGCTAAAGCCGCAGATCTTACAATTTTTGTATATGTGTTTTATTGAGAGAGGCATCTTTATGATATTCTACTTTGATGACTACTAGAGTAGAGTAGGGTTTTATTTGTTGTTGTGTGGCTAGAAGCAGCAGGCATGAGGAGCGCTTAGATTGATCTTCATGCACAGCCTGAGGAGATCAGTATGAGACTGCAGATGCCACATCCAGCACTAATTAAAATGGTTTGTTGCTGAAAGCATCTTGAGCACAGTATGTGAGGATTCACTATATGAATATTGCTTTCTCATTGTCACCTACATTCTGCTCATGTTCTGAGACATTCATTTTCATCTAGGTTCCGAAACAGCTTTTTCTTTTGCTTTCTTTCACAATTATGTTTCGCAGTATTGAATAAATAATGTGCAAACAACAAATGATACATGTTGCATTTTTGAAATGAGGCCCAGAGAGTCAGCTCATTACGATTTTATTTCTTGTTTAGAGAATGCTAACATAAAAGCCGTAAGAATATATGATAACCTGGCAAGAGCTCATAGCTCTTAAAGTGACAGTTAAGATCAGTCAATAATCAGCAATATTATTTGATATAAAAACCCACAGCAAAAATGTATGGTAACAATGAGCTTTACTGGAATTCTTATACTTGAGCTTGACTGCAAGATGCTTTAACTAAAGCCTATTCAATGTGATGAATAATATTGGCAAATAAATAAATAAAAAGGTAATTTTTTCCTTAGCCAAAGTCATTACTGACATAATGCCTCTGAAAAAAGTTTTGAATATACTGCATTGTTTGAAGACAAGATTAATTTGAGATCCTCAGTAATCGAATTCTCACCCTTACCAGAGGATTGTGTCAGTTGGCAAGCACATTAATTCTTTCCCAAGGCAATATTACACTCTGGTCCATTAGACATGCAGCTCAAAATGCATCAATAGCATATTATTTATACAGTAAAGTGAAATCTTTGTGCCTCAGACATACAGTGTGTTGTCCATGGCCCTTTCAGTGTGCCTGCATTCATCAACATGTCACGTTGGGAGCTGTTGCCCTATTCCCTGGCGAGTACATGAATATTTAGAAGCAGCCTGGGTTAAGGCTTTAAGGCAGTAATAAGGTCATTTCTCCGGCATGATACCACCCCCTTGTGTGTATATGTGTGTGTGTTTATCTGGTAATGAGGTTGACTACTGTCTCTGACATGGTGCAAGTTTTTAAAAGCCATATATACATACCAGGGATCCACAAAGTATTCTTTGCCTGGTGCTTGGATGAAATGGAGGGGAAAATATTAGATATTGAGTTTAAAAGGCGGATTAATTGATGAGTTGGTTCAAA
>NW_015786034.1:0-1827 GCF_001515625.1 Sinocyclocheilus rhinocerous | reverse complement strand
TTTAAGGGGGTCTGAATACTTTCCGTACCCACTGTATATTCTGAAGGTTTTTACAGGGGGTTTGTTTGTATATCATTCACCTGATTTATATATTTTATTTGACAGTATTTTCTGATTTATAGAGTGATAAATTAGATATATACAAAATCCCCAATGTGAAAACTTATATAAATCTTATATATCAACAAAAAGAAAAAAGAATTCTGAACCTAACTTTATCCAATCTTCAGATTTCTGTTATATAAAAATGTATGCAAACTTGCAAATACTGAATTAGATCATTTTTATACTTCAACATAATATTTGAGAAAACTTGTAATGCAGAACCGTGCAAATACATAATGCAGAACCGTGCTTAATCAACTGCGGAAGTGTGGTGAAATCCATAGTAGTTTTTTACACTATTCACCTGTGGTGTCTTGCCTTAAAAGGCCTCAGATTGCACACCAGTTTAGGTATCTTTACATAAAATTCCTTTTGAAACACATTTGACCTTAAGAAGAAGAAATGTATTTTGTAATAGTTTTCTTTTTTTACTTAACTGGTGATGAAACTCCAATGTTTCCAGTGTTCCTCTTTTATTTCATTTGTTAAGTTGTGAAGTGAATGTCTGACAGCTCCGCATCAGGTAAAGGTTTCTGGTTATTTATGATTATAAACCAAATATTCAGTAGTCTAGTATTAATTTAATAATTTCAGTTCCTCTACAATCTATGTGTGCTATGTGTCTACACACATGCTTATGCATGTCTTTTTCTGTACATAATTTTTTTTTTTTAATCTATACAAATGATATAATTTTGCAGTTATAAAGTAGCAATTGATTATTAGCAAAAACAATGCCAAAGTGCCAACAGAGGATATAACATCCTACAAAGCCACATCTGTTTACTTGACTATAAGTGATCATTTATTTTATCCAGATCTCAGCAGTATGAGTGGACTTAAAGTCCTGGTTGTCATAATCTGGATGTTGAGAGGTGAGAGACTTGCTTTTGTTGATCTGTTAGGTTTGAAATATTAGTGCTAAATTAATCCATGAACAAATACTGAATACATGAGTTTCTTTGGTGTTATGAGGAATGTTGAATGTGCCCTGTGTGTTTTGATGTATGCAGGTGCTGCCAGCGACAAATGGGAAATTAAGATGCCTAAGAAAATAGATGCGATAAGTGGCTTCTGTGTTCAAATTCCATGTCAGTTTGAGATCCCCGACTCATTCAAACAGTCCCTAAACAAAATTGTTGAGACAATTTGGAGAAAAACAAGCATAGAGGGGCCAAACGTGCTTAGTTCAGAAAAAACAGAGTCTCTTCTAAAAGGAAATGTGATTGGCAACATCTTAGACAAAAATTGCACCACTGTGTTTCACAACTTTCCTGATGGATTCAGTGACACATTTTTCTTCAGACTTCAGGGTCCTGAACCTCTCTTGTACACATTTCAGCAAGGAGTAAACATCACAGTCCATAAAGGTTGGAATACTTATTTTCAAAATATACAAAAAATGCCAAAAATCATGGGAACTAAATTTATATTTACATCTACAGTATATATTTTCAGTAAGTTGTAGTTACTTTTACTTTTACATGTATTTTGGCTATGTATATATATACATATATATACGCTGTATGTTGTGATGTTGTGGTCAAAAGTATACATATACCTTGCGGAATATGCAAAATATGAATTATTTTACCAAAATAAGAGGGATCAAAATGCATGTTATTTTATATTTAGTACTGTCCTGAATAACATATTTTACATAAAAGATGTTCCGGTTCAAACATGATGCAATTTTTCTTATTTTGTTTAAATATAAAAAAA